>NC_142155.1:2594242-2897272 GCF_024610735.1 Ursus americanus | reverse complement strand
TCTTTCCAAAAGCTTCATTCCTTCTCCCTTGTATTTTTACACTCTAGTAGCTATGTCCCCACAAGATATAAGCACACTTAAATCTACCATCTTTTTTTTTTAAGATTTTATTTATTTATTTGACAGAGAGAGGCAGCGAGAGAGGGAACACAAGCAGGGGGAGTGGGAGAGGGAGAAGCAGGCTTCCTGCTGAGCAGGGAGCCCGATGTGGGGCTCGATCCCAGCATTCTGGGATCATGACCTGAGCCGAAGGCAGACACTTAATGACTGAGCCACCCAGGAGCCCCTTAAATCTACCATCTTTATAGCAATCCCATCTCAAACCTTTACCCTCTAAAATTATTTCATCACCACCACTACCCAACACCATCCATCACCACCCACCACCACCACAATAACCAATCCTCTCATCATTCAGTTTTTACTAAGAGCCAAGCACTGTGATAATGTTCTCTGCGCCTGGAAGTCCTTCACCATAGGACTATAGAAGGAGATGATAATTAAATAGCAGGTATCAAAATAACTAGGTATCAATCTGGGATAACAATAACTTTAGACACTTACTTTATACCTTACATCAATATAAACTCAAGATGGGTCAATGACAAATATAAAAATAATACCAAAAGTACTAGAAGAGAGGATGGGAGACCCTTTTTTACAATTTCAAAGTACAAAAGGCCTTTCTAAGTATGATCTGGAATTCAAGCTTATAAAAGATTAATAAATTTAATCTGTTTAAAGCCCACATTAAAAAAAATACTAAGACAAAAAAGGAGAAAAAGCTTCCTTAACATATAGTCTCTATAAATAAGAGACCAATAGAATAAAAATCAAAGAATATGACATTTCTTTAAAAAACAAAAAGGAAATTTAAACAGATTTTTAAAAAGAGACTCACCTCATTCAAAAGAAATGTAAATTAAAACTATAATGAGATACCATGCAACAACATGAATGGAGCTAGAGAGTACAATACCAAGTGGAGCTAGTCAGTCAAAGAAAGACAAATATCATACGAGTTCACTCATATGTGGAATTTAAGAAAAAAACAAATAAGCAAAGGGAAAAAAGAGAAAGACAAATCAAGAAACAGACTCTTAATTATAGAGAACAAACTGATGGTTACCAGAGGGAAGGTGGGTTAAATAGGTGACAGGGATTAAGGAGTGCACTTGTCAGTGAAGAGCAAAGAGCAAATTCATGGAATTGTTGAATCACTACATTGTACACGTGAAACTAATATAACACTGTATGTTAGCTAATTGGAATTAAAATAAAAACTTAAAAAAAACTATAATGATATCATTTTTTATCTATCAAAATAGCAAAGATCAAAAAAGTTGATATTACTACGTACCAACAAGATTGTAAGAAAATACGTACTCTACTCCATTGCTGGTAAGCATATAAACTCATACAATTTCTTTGGAGAGCAATTTAGTATAGTTATGAAAATGTAAAATAACCTTTTTTCTGACCCAAGCAATTTTACTTCTAGGAATTTATCTTGGAAAACCATATCTATGTGTGGAACGGCATAAGTACAAGAATATCCACTGAGTCATTGTTTGAAATAGTAAAGTGTGGAAAAAACCTAAATAGAGTAATTATGTCCATGCAACAGAATATTATTCATGTATCAAAAAGAATGAAGCAGCTATATATTTTCTGATATGAAATCATCTGCAAGATACATTGTACCATGTCCTTTAAAATGAGATGTATATGTAATACCATTTACGGAAAATTTGTATATGTATTTACATGTTTATGCTTGAATAAGCACGAAAGATATCTAGAAGAATACACAAGAAAATGGTTAAGAGTGGTTCCTCTGGAGAAGAGCACCAATGGCTGGAGACAGAAATGGAAGGCAAACTTACCTATATTTTACTTCAAACCACTTTTGAATGCTTTACCATGAGCACGAATACCTATTCAAAAAGTATCTAAAAAATATAAATAAATGCTAATATATTGATTAGAGAGGTTATAGGAAAATATAGAAAACTCAGCCACCACATAAGAGCCTCTAGCTTCCTTTTTTCCAATATGCTACCCTGTCTGCTTTGCCCTGTTCAGATCTGGAGAAATGAAATACAATTTGTCAACTATTTGATGAACTACTATTCTTCAGATTTTTTACTTCCTGTTAGAAAACTAACCACCTATATATTAGAAATTTTATATCTAGAGTAGACTACTTTACACTCAACATTTCCCTATCATCTTTTTATTTATCATCTCCTAATTATTTTTCTTTCAGTATTTTTGTACTCTGGATTTTATTCTATTTTATTTTAGTCCTCTGGATTTTAAATAACTAGTCAATCCATTTCATAATGGTTAGATTTTAAAGCTTTTATAATAGAAATTCTATGTAAATTTTCTTCTCCAAGGTATTGATCATAAATACTTAATAGAACAAACAATCCTAAAACCACAAAAGACCCCAATAGCCAAAGCAATCTTGAGAAAGTAGAACAAAGGTGGAAGCATCACACCCCCTGATTTCAAACTATATTACAAAACTAGTAATTACAACTGTGTGATACAGGCAGACAAAGAAACACATACATCAATGGAACAGAATAGAGAGCCCAGAAGTAAACCCATGCATATATGATTTACAACAAAGGAACCAAGAATATACAATGACAAGGAGACAATCTCTTCAATAAATGGTATTGGGAAAACTGGACAGCCACATGCAAAAGCATGAAACTGGACACCTATCTTAAACCATACTCAAAAATTAACTCAAATGGTTTAAAGACTTAAATGTAAGACCTGAAACCATAAAATTCCTAGAAGAAAACACAGGCAGTAAGCTCCCTGAAAAATTTTTGCAAATCATACATCTGATAAAGGGCTAATCTATATAAAATACCCAAAGAATTCATATATTCAATTCATATTCAAGAATTCATATTCAAGAGCAAAAAAATAAACCACCCGATTAAAAAAATGGGGAAAAGATCTACATAGACTTTCCGAAGACATACAGATGCCCAACAGGTATATAAAAAACGCTCAACGTCACTAACCATCAGGGAAATGCAAATCAAAACCACAAGGAGACATCACCTTACTCCTTTAGAATGGCTATTATCAAAAAAATAAGAAATAATTAGTGTTGGCAAGGATGTGAAGAAAAAGGAACACTTGTGCACTACTGGTGGGAATGTAAATTGATATAACCACTATGGAAAGTAGTATGGAGGTTCCCCCAAAAATTAAAAATAGAACTACCGTATGATCCAGCAAGTCCACTTCTGGGTATTAACCAAAAGAAAACAAAACACTAACTCGAAAAGATAATATGCACTCCCATGTTCACTGAGGCATAATTCCCTTATTCTGACTTCCCCATCTACAGGTGACAGCACAGAATTAGAGGATTCCAGTTAGCTCCAGTTGTTTCTACTAGTTTGTATGTTTTATAATTTGATATAAGCCTTGTAACATTCATCGCCACCTTAAACTGTTGATTGGTATAAAAAACAAAGTGTTTCTTAGTTGACATAAAGAAAAACGTATGAAAGCCTCAAGCAGTTTAAAATGTGAAAACTGGAAAACAAGATACATGGCAAAATAGTCAATTGTAGTTAATTTCATTCTTTTGAGGCTCTAAAATTTTTCTACCTTTGTATTTTCAGTGTATTCATAATACTTGGAAAGAACTATTTACTAGCAAATAACTCAAACACTAAATGAAAGAATTAAGGTAAACCGAAGAAAATTCCCTAATTGTTACTATACATTAACAATTAAAATGGAAAAAAGGGGGAATATGAAATATAAAAATGGTAGCATACTATAATATATAGAGAAACATACAGAATACTATGAACATAAATATGGAAGTGACTAAGAGCTAGTGTTTCTTAGAGTCTTAGATATTTGGATTCAAATACAGCAATGCCGGCTGTTACTAGTTACGTAACTCTAAAAATTACATAATCTCTCATTTCTTCATCTGAAAACGGAGACAATGTCACCAACCTCACAGGGTTACTGTAATGATAAATAAAATTGCTTAGCCTTGTACCTGGCACAAAACAGACACTCAACATACAGTAGCTTTTATTACTATTATTTCTTCAGTAACAAAAGGGTAACAAATTTAATCTCAAAATTCACATTTGAGTTTGTCTCTGCTACCTGGTTTCCACACGTATTTCTCCAATTAAACCATATACACTAAGGTGACCAAAATGACCTCCAAACCTACAAATACTTTTAGATACTTTCAGTTCTTATCTTACTTTACTTCCCTGCTTTTGTTCATTAACACCGCATTCTCCTAAGGTATGTAGGAAGGGATATTGAAAGCATACAGAACTACTGAAGCATTTAAGCATGGGCTCTCTCTCACCCCTTCTTCCAAAGACATTATCTCTTCCCCTTATCTTCAAATTTTGTGGTTCTCTCAATGTCCCATCTTCAGTCTTCTCTTCCTCTCTACTTCATATTTTCCCTGGATAATTTCAATCTCTTTCTAGCTTTTAACTGTAACCTACATGCTCATAACCCCAAAATATGTCTTGTACCCTCACATCTTTCCTAAATTCCAGCCTATATTTCCAATTACCAGTGTAAATATTTATGCATTCAACATATGCTTACTGAAGGCAAAGAAAGCACTGGAAATAAATATTTATTAAGCACCTAATATATACTGGATATGTTACATTACAGAGAGGTTAAGTAAGCCACCCAAATCATAGCACCAATAAAAGAGGAGTTAAAATTCAAGTGCAGATCTGTTTAATAACAAAATCCAAGCTATTTCTACTATACTACACTGTCTCTCCAGTACATCCACAGTATCACAAGGTACTAGGAATACAAAATAAATGATATAAATATTTTAGATAACATGATAAAAATACAGGTTCATGGGTAATACTTAAGTGAAAACTATAGCTCATTTAACATCTGTATTCAATGAACAAAATTTATTATTATAGTTTCTACCATCAAAGGGTCACAGTTTGATAGAGGAGACTGATTTTATTTAAGCAAGTAATAAAAACATTGGATTATAAACCTGTGGTAAAGATAAAACAAGTGACTCAGAGAAATAACAGAGTTGACCAGAGAGAGATAGGGAAGACTTCCCACATCAGGATGAGCACGTGTTTGCCTGATAAATACAGGGTGGGTGGGCATTCAAGGCAGAGCAAAGAATAAATCTAAATAAAAGCATTAGAATCATTTTAGTCTATTCTGAAAATTCCAAGTAATTCAGAAGACAGAAAACAGTGAGGCCTAACATATACACAAGCATGGGCCAGATTATGGACAGCTTTCGGTGCCTTCCTTTTAGGGATAAAGAAAGTGAGCAATTCAGAGACACATTTAGATATTTAAGCTTTTGAATTGACAAGATGTGATGATAACTCCCAAATTTCTAGCCTGATTATATATAGGGCAGCCAAGAAGTAGAGTAGGGAGTAAATACTTTGGAAACTAGAAAAACAAAACAAACTTTTTAAAATGCAACAAATAAAAATTACAGGTGAAAAGCTGTTTTATATGTGATGAATATGAAATGCTGGTGGGAAACTGAGTTGTAGGAGTACAGCTAGCTACAGGCAATTGTTCAACCTTGGCAACTGGCCCATCACAAAGGCGTTAGCCAGTAGAGGTTGAGCCCTCAACAATGACTCATAATTGTTCCACTTATCCTTCGTTAGGAGTTTAGGTATCTTCCTAAAACATAAATCTGATCATGCCATTCTCTGACAAATCCAAGCCCAATATCTACATTCCATGTGTTAAGGTTAGCTTTGTGACTTCAGAAAGAGGATATCAATTAAGCCTGGAGACCATGTGGCATGTAAAATTCAGACTCTAAATTCAGAACACGGGAGGTAGGAGCCCAGGTACACCACTAACCAAATGATCCTAGGCATATCACAATTTTCTAAGCTTCAGTCCTCTCACTTAGAAAAAAGTGGTAACAACTATTTAGCTATTGAGCTGTTCTGAAAAATAAACGAGACAGTTCATTCATATGTAAGCACCCAACAAATGTTTTAAAAAGGGGGGGGGAGAGAAAGCGGTATATTGGTGTATAGGTCAGAAAATGGCACAACTTTAATTAGAGTCCTTTCTGCTTGGAAAGCTTTTCACCCAAACCCTTACAAGACTGCCAATGTGTCCATGAGTCAGAGTATCTGTCATCTTTTAAATTCTGATATGGACAACCAACATAAATTTCAGCCTCATACTGCCCCTTTATGTATGAGCACCTTCATTTTACACTGAGGAAATGTATGTGAAAGTTTAAGTAGCCTAGCCAAAGTTACAAATATAAAAAATATACTCTAGATTCTATCGATTCTACTCTACCCAAATTTCTCTCTCAAAATGCAGTTAGGAAATCCTAAATGAGAAGTAGAATAGAGTAGTACAAAAAAATTACCCTTATTTGTAGTCAAAAGAATTGAGTTCCCATTACCTAAAACCTTGGCCAAATAACTTAATCTCTCTAATCCTATTTTACGATCTGCAAAGTTGATGATAATAACTTGCCCTGTTAGCATGTACCTTGCCTACACAAAGATTTTAAGTTATGGGGGAGGGGGGGCGGGAGACAGAGAAGTCATATTTCTTCATATTTCTCACTATATATATGTGTATATATTCAATAAGTAGATTTGTAAAAACACTAATACCAAAATATCTTCCTTTTAAACTTGTATCTGTATTAAATTAACTGTTACAAAGCTACAAATTATAACTCATAATTGAGTTTAAAAAATTTTTAATTCCTTCTGTAAGCCCTGAAAATAGTTCACTTAACAATTTTAAGACACAGCACTTACTTCTTTAGGAAATTAGTAATTTTGCTTTATCACTATTGTATTTTAGTCAAACGTTATCTTAAATACTCTCTTGGTACAAAAGATAGAAACTTCAATACTTTATCGGTGCAATACCCTTTTTCACAATAGAAAAATTCTGCAAATTTTAGGGGGCAAGCACAGCTCTACATGTAGCAAAAAATTAATGACCTATTAATAATAGTAAACTGACTTTGATATCATTTATAATAATAAACCAAATAATACTGAGCTCCTTTATATAATAGATAAATTTATTTTTGGTCTATTGAACTTTATATGGTCCTAAAGCATAATGAGAGTAAAAGAATGTAGTAAGTTCCTTCACATAATTTAGCATCCTAAAAACCCTCAATACAAGTGTTTGTTTTTTTTTAATTTAAATAATGGAACAGCCATTTTTTAAAATTTCTTGAGGTAAACTCTGCTTTGACTAAAGTTTCTGCAAATATCTGTAACAAATTCTTTTTAGAAAACAGACCTTTCTGCCCTCATCTAACCTATGTCTGTTTCCAAAACCAATAAAAATCAAGGAATTCAAAACAGAAAAAGGAGATCAAGAAGTAGCTATGCAAGGATGTGAATTGGTACATTATGGGCGGAGAAACATTACCACTCATAAAAGTCACATTCTTTCAGTAATTCTGATACATTTCGAATTTCAAACGTCCTACTTCGAAGCATGGGGGGAAGGGGGGCAAGGGGAGTGCTACATCAATTTCTGTTTCCTGAAAAATACCTTGAAATTTTATTAACTATGTTGGAGAACAGTAGTCAAGGATGTCCGGGCTTACCTATTTCGCCACTGAACTAAAACTTTTTAAAAACCAGACAACGTGATACAATAAAAAGCCTCTATCCTGTCTCCCCCACCCCCAAAAAGAACAGGTCCCTTTTCACACAATGGTCAATTCACACGGAATTTCCGAGTTAGTATCCCCACAGTGGAGTAAAACTATGGGACCCCACGAAGGGATAACGCTTCAAGGAACGGCTTCAAATTCAAGGCTCCAAATTCAAGGCTTGAGGGGAAGTGACACCGACAACTACTGAAACTAGCAAGGCAGCAACGCTGGAGGGCGTGTCGGACACGACAGCAACGTAGCACGTCGCCGAACAGACCATTCATAAGCTGAGCAAGGCTGCGGGAAAGCGGATGCTGGAACCCCGGCCACCTGGCCCGCTCCGCGCCGTCTCGCTCAAAGCGCGGCAGTCTCGGAGCCCCTGGGTGCCCTCCCCACGGTCCATCCGCGCCACTGGCGTCCCCGGTCGCCCGCACCCTCCGGAAACTGAATACTGTCCCCTCGCCCCCCTACCCCACCCCCGGCCAGCCGAAGAGACACCGTCGCCTCCGCCGCTGCGCACGGTGAGGCCGCGCAGAGCACTCCCTCACCAGTCGCTAGATGAAAGTGCGCCGGTGTACTCCGCGAGACGGGCACACAACTGCGCAGGGACTCATCCTCAGTGAAGACAACTGGAGAAATCGAACAGTGCCAGGGGGAAGCGGGTCCCCAGAGCCGGGTCAGCTGTGCAGGCGGCTGCACCTTCAGCCGCGACTACAGGCAAGGGGAAGGGGGGCAGGGAGAAAAGGCCGGTGCGGGCGGTACCCAGGAATAAGACATGCGTTGATTGGCTGCGGCTCGTGTATGCCTCATGAGGATTGGCGGATGTCTGCCCAGAAGGCCTCGCGTGGCAGCACCTAAGCTGTGGCCTTGCCCGGGATTCCTTAGGGAACTTGACCCTGCGGGCCTTCGGACCACCGCAAGCCGGGGGAGGGGAAACGCAGCAGCTGAGGGCTCTCAGCCAACAGTGGTGGTGGAAACGTCCCTTTCAGAGTCAGCTGTCGCCTAGGTGGAAACGTCAGCTGCAGACTTGGAATTCCGGGTCAACACGGGTGGAGAGAGAACCGTGGAGACTTGGCCGAATGCCTCGGGCAGCCGGTCACCATGCAGCAGAAGCTTAGGCTTCTTGCACGGAGTTCTCCCGTTGCCCTACCAGTGGGGTCACTGGAAAGCCAAAGGCGTTGTCCCACAGAGACGCAGCATCGCCCTTCCCTTCCCGCTCGTACACCCGGATTGTCTGAGAGTCACTCCCTTGGTCCGAAGGCGGCACCGCCTTCTTAGATTGCTACTGGGACTTGCTGCCCACTGGGGTCACGTCAGTCAGTGCCTGACGCCCGGCTTGCACTCTGCTTTCCCCCATTTAACTCCGCATCCAAGGCGGGTTTAAAAGTGCTGGAGTGAAGAAAGAAAAAGCGGGGGCGGGGGGGGGGAGTGGCAATATTAAGAGGAGGAGGAGGAAATCAGTGCTAGTATACCAAATGGGAATCACTGCGACCAAATGCCTCATACAGCAGGCATTCAGTAAATGTTTGTTCAAGGAGGGGTAGTTTGACTCAGAACAAACAACACTAGCAGTTAGGACTTGGCTGTACACTCAGCCACGTTGTCAGTTATACACGCTACTTAGTCTCTGCCATCTGTAAAACGAAGGCGTTGGACTACGTGTCTTCTTAAGGGCAGCCAGTTCCGCTTTATTGTCTTTTTGTAGCCTTCCTTGTGGAAGCTCAAAGCCCTACAGCTGGTTGGTGAAAGGGAAAGGGAGAATAGCTCCCCTGCTGCCCTTCCCAATACAATGGTCTGTTTCCTTGCCCCTTTTCAAGGTGTCCTGTATCCTACTTTGATGTAACAAAAACCAATTTGTAATGTAAAAAATTAAGTGATTTTGAGAATGAGCTATATATGATGACTTTTATATTAATGAACAAAGAAAACAGTAATGGCAAGTAAGGATAATAATGTAAATAAGTGCATAGGCCTGAGTTCAAATCTTTTATTGATCTCTTTTATTTGGCAAGTTAATTAGCTTTTCTGAAGACTTACTACCCTTGTTTGTAAAATAGGAGAAATAATGTATTTTAGAAGCAAAAATGCATTTACATTTGTGAAAAATTGTATAGATACAAATATACAGCACAAAGAGTGCCTAGCACTTCATGAAAAAGAAATCTTCCTTTTATAAATCAAAAGGTATTTCCAGGAGCACCTGGCTGGCTCAGTCAGGAAAGTGTGTGATCTTGATCCAGGGGTTGTGAGTTCAAGCCCCATGCTGGGTGTAGAGATTACTTAAAAATAAAATCTTAAAAGAAAAAAAGCATATTTCCATAGCAGCAGAATTATTCCAAGGAGTCATTCATTCATTTTAACAATTGTCAAGCTCAGATAATCCCAAACTTAAGAATAGATTGCAACCTTGACAAGTACTACAAAGAATATTATCAGTTTAATCTGACTTCCCAAAGAAGTGACACTTGAACTATTTTCCTAGGAATGAGTAGGTGATAACTAAATGAAGCAGGAAAGAAAGAACATTCCAGTCCAAATGATGTGGAATTGCTCCTAATTTCTCTAGAAAACTGAATGCCTTCAAAGATATTGGTTATTTGCAAGAATTGCTGAAATGATTAGGAATTAATGCAAATTAAATACAATTAAATAAAAAATGCATTGCAGATGTTATTAGGGGAGGAAGAAATCAAAATTAGCCATTTTGTGAGGCTTTTTAAACATGTTTGTGTTTACACATAGAAGAAAGAAGAGCAATATACCAATGATTATCTCGGTGTGGTGGAATTAGGGGTGATTTTTAATTTCGATCTCTTTCAATTTTATAATTTATTTTTCTTTGCAATAATTAAATGTTGATTTAGAAAATCAAACTTTACCAAGAAAATTGACTGGAATTTCTGAAGTAGACTTAAAGCAAGAAATACATCCAGAGATGGCTTTAGAAGAGTACAGTGAAGTGAATGGGGAGAAGAAGGAGAATAGTCCAAACATCAGGAATGGAGTTTTAGATGAAGCCAGAATAGAGCACTGCAGAAATGTTTTTAAGCAACACAGCATTTGAAATGCTCCCTAAATGCCATTTTTCCAAAATACATTAACAGTGCTATCCTTCATAATCAAAATATATTGTGCTGTCATTCAAGTTGTATATAGGCAGTGCTGCCCCTTTGTCTGCTGGTAACAAGAATGTTAGAACTTGTATGGTTGCAGTGGATCAAAACCCAAACCCAATGAGGTTTTGCAAAAATGGTTATTACTATAAGAAGGTCAGCAGTGCAGCTGGCCTAGAGATGAATGGAACCTTATGGCTTGGCCCCATTCTCTTCTGCTCCAGACCATTTTCCATGGGAGAACACTTGGCTGGCTGCAGCTTTCTAACACACACCTCAGCTTTTCCATTAGGGAACACAGCACTGTGCCCTCTGTCTTCAGCACAAAAATTCCAGAGGCCCTGGTGGGTTCATATTGGCTCAGATTAGGTGGGGAGTCAAGGGTATAATGCTTGACAGCCTCTATGAGAGTCATATGTTTGAAGCAGAGTAATGAGTAGCTAGCTCCCTCAAAGAAGGCAGGGTATGGGGCAGGCAAAATAACAGACAAATAGGGTGTTTCTCTACTATTAGATCCAGGGGATACGGTGCCAGCTACATTCTTCCTATGCAATGATTATCCTTCAAATCCTCATGTAGAGGAGGTTACCTCCTTAAAAATCTGTGAAGACTTCCCTGATGCCCCTTCCTAACAGTTATCCCGTGATCTTTAACTTCTATAACTTATTAATATTATTGTGTCACACTGTATTATTCTTAAATTTATTATTTTACATGTGGATGCAGTAAAAGCAGAGACTCCAGAGGCATACTGCCTGAATATAAAATTTTACTCCTCTTCTTATGTGAGACCTCAGGCAAGTTACATAACCCATGTAGGCCTCAGTTTCCTCATCTCTACCGTGTAATTAATAATAGTTGATGCATAAAGTTTTTATGAAGTTTAAATGAGATATCTGCCAAGCTCTCAGGAGAGCTTTTAGCACTTAATAAAAGTTGACATATCTCAACTCTTCTGGTTGTACTTGTGTGAGGAAGCATTTGAGGGGTGGGATGGGGAGACAAAAGGAATGACCCACAAGGTGGCAGTGTTTGAATATAACTTTAGAACTGTATAGGCTTGAAAGCAGAGTCCACCAATGAATCTAAAACTTAAGACAATTCAAGGCAAATTCAAAGCCTACATGAAACAAACAAACCTGTGAATTTGGCAAGGTTAGCATCATTTCATAACCAGGACAATGTGAACTCCCTGAACTCTCTCTCACCTTTACAATGACTAAGAATTCATAGTGTTCCTTCCTTGGAATTACTTGTATTCCTTCTTTACCGAACTACATAATTAAATCAAGCTGTTAGCACCACTGCTTCCTTTTTTAAAAAGGAGAAGAAAAGCAAGTTTGATTTAAAATGGCAAAGTGGGCACATAATACAACCTTCTCTTCATGCCACAAAACCCTAGACCTGGCAGAAAACACGTATTTTTAAAAATTAAATTCATAAAGGCATTGGAAAACAAGAAGGTTAGCTGCTGATGATCCAGAAATTATGAGAATTCCCTGAAAAATGGATAGGAACCTGGACTGGACAGAAGAAAGGAGTAACAGCCCCAAACAACAAGACAGAACTGCTACAAAAGGTAAAACCAGCACCAAAAGTGTTCCACATCTAGAAGAGACCAGAAGCAGAAAGGAGTCCAGACTAAACCAAAAAGTAGAGTCTCACAGCAGGAGCAGGTGAGCCAATGAAGTCCCCATCCCCCATCCCATGATGGCAACAGGGCTATCTATCCATAGGTAGAATATCGAGGCCCTTCAGTTTAATAGATAGGCCAGCACCCATGTGGCTGGTGAAACCTGGAACAATCAGTCGGCGGTTAAACCCAGAACACCAGCTCCTAGCTCTTCCTGTTCTGCAGCATGCCCCACCCCTTCCTCACACATCTGAAGAAAAGACAGGTATTCAGGCAGTGGCCACAGGTCTTAATCCTCCCCCCAGAGACAGTGTGCAACAAGCCTCCTCCCAAAATAAATGGACCAAAAAAAGAATCTCAGTACACAGATGAGCACAAAAGCAAGAACTACGAAATATCTGCGGAAGGCCAACATACTGAGAGACACAAATCGACAAATGCAAGAAGCTCAGCAAACCCCAGGCAGAATAAATTAAAAAATAACTATGCCTAGAGACATCATAATCAAATTGTTGAAAACCAAAGATAAAGAGAAATCTGAAAGCACTCAGGGAAAAAAATGGAATACTATGTAAGGAAGAATGATTTGAAACAGTATGGAGTTCACATGGGAACTGTGAAGATGACCATAGAGCAGTACTTTTAAAGAGCAAAAAAGGGAACTGTCAACCCAGAAAATCTTCCACAATATTGAAGCAAATGAAGATATTTTCAGAGAAACAAAAATTAAAAGAAATAGTAGCCATCAGAACTGCCCCCACCAGAAATCCCAAAAAAAGTTCTTCAGCCTGAGGGGAATGCTGCAGATGGAAACGCAAAATTTCAAGGAAGAAGGAAGAAGACAAGAAATGGAAAACACTTGAGGAAATAAGGTCAATCTCCATTACATGCACACCTCAGAGAATATTGCACTTCTAGATGACTGCGGTAAAGCAAATTTCACAATAAAATGAGTCAAATAATTTTTTGGTTTCCAAGACCATATAAAAGTTATTTTTACATTCTACAGCAGTCTATTAAGTATGAAATTATGTCTAAAAAAACAAACTATGTACATACCTTAATTTAAAAAATACTTTATTGGGGCGCCTGGCTGCCTCAGTTGGTACAGCATGCAACTCTTGATCCCAAGGTCATGAGTTCAAGCCCCATGTTGGGCATAGAACTTCCTTTAAAAAATAAAAAAAAATTGAAAATGTATTATTGCTAAAAAATGCTAACCATCATCTGATCTTTCAGCAAGCCACAATCTTTTTGCTTGTTGATGGTCTTGCCTCAGTGCTGATGGCTGCTGCCTGATCAGGGTGGTGGTTGCTGGAAGTGAGGATGGCTATGGCAATTTCTTAAAACAAGTCAACAATAATCAACTGACTTAACTTTTCATGAATGATTTCTCTGTAGCATGCAATGCCATTTAATAGCATTTTACCCACAAAAGAACTTCTTTAAAAATTGAAGTCAATCCTCTCAAACCCTGCCACTGCTTTATCAACTAAGTTTATAAAATATTCTAAATCCTCTGTTGTCATTTGAACAGGCTTCACAGCATCTTCACCAGGAGTAGAGTCCAGCTCAAGACACCACTCCCTTTGCTCATCCATGAAAAGCAGCTCCTCAGCCCTTCCAGTTTGATCATGAGATGGTAGCAATTCAGTCTCATCTTCAGCCTCCACTTCTAGTTGTAATTGCTATTTGTAATTCTAGTTGTCTTGCTATTTCCACCACACTGCATTTCCCCAGTGAAGTCTTGAACAAAGTCATCCATGAGGGTTGGAATCAACTGCTTCCAAATTCCTGCTAATGTGGCTATTTTGACCTCTTTCCGTGAATCACGAATGTTCATGGCATTTGGAATGCTGAATCCCTTCCAGAAGATTTTCAACTTATTTTGCCCAGATCCATAAGAGGAATCACTCTCTGCAGCACTATAGCCATATGAAATGGGGCTTCTTAAATTATGAGACTTGAAAGTCAAAATGACTCCTTGATCCATGGGCCACAAAACAAATGTGCTAGCAGGCATGAAAACAACATGGATCTCACTGTCCATGTCTGTCAAAGCTCAGTGGGGAACAGGTGCATTACCAATGAGCGCAGGACTTTGAAAGAATCCTCTTTTCTGAGCACTAGGTCTCAACAGTGGGCTTAAATGTATATTCAGTAAACCCTGCAGTAAACAGATGTGCTGTCGTCCAGGCTTTGTTCCAGTCTTAGAGCACAGGCAGAGCAGATTTAGCATTATTCTTAAGAACCCTAGGATCTTTAGTACGGTTAAGTGAATGACCCCTGGCTTCAGCTTCAAGTCACCAACTGCATGAGGCCCTAACAAGACAGTCAGCCTGTCCTTTGAAGCTTGGAAGCCACTGACTTCTCCCTATAGAAAGCTGTTTGTCTGCATTGAAAATCTCGTTTAGCGGAGACGCCTGCATTAGCGATCTTAGCTAGATCTTTGGGATAACTTGCCGCAGCTTCTGCATCGGCACCTGCTGCTTCACCTTGCACACTGATGTTCCAGAGATAGCTTCTTCCCTTCAACTTCACGAACCAACCAACCTCTGCTAGCTTCAGACTTTTCTTCTGCCACTTCCTCACCTCTCTCAGCCTTCATAGAATTGAAGAGAGTTAGGGCCTTGCTCTGGATTAGGTTCTGGCTGAAGGGAATGTGATGGCTGGTTTGGTCTTCTATCCAGGCCACTAAAACTTTCTCCATACCAGTAACAAGGCTGTTCCGCTTTCTTACCATGGGTGTGTTCACTGGAGTAGCACTTTTCATTTCCTTCAAGAACTTTTCCTTTGAATTCACAAAGTGACTAACTCTGGTTCAAAAAGCCTCGTGTTTGGCCTATGTCTGCCTTCCTCACTGAGCTTAATCACTTTTAGCTTTTGATTTAAAGTGAGAAGACATTCAACTCTTCCTTTCACTTAAACACTTAGAAGCCATTGCAGAGTTCTTAAGGGGCCTAATTTCAATAATTTGCATCTCCAGGAATAGGGAGCCCTGAGGAGAAGTAGAGGCTTGGAGGGAATGACCAGCTGGTGGAGCAGTCAGAATACACAGAATAATTTACCAATTAACTTCACCATTTTGGTGTGGTTTATGGTGTCCCAAAGAACTACCAGAATAACATTAAAGATCACTGATTACATATCACCATAACAAGCATCATCATCATCATCATAAATAATAAAAATAATAAATAATAATAATAAAGTTTGAAATATTACAAGATTTACCAAAATGTGATACTGAGACGCAAAATGAACAAATGCTGGTGGGGAAAAAATGGTGCCGATAGACCTGAAGGGTTGCCACAAACCTTAAGTTTATAAAAAACACAATGTCTGCAAAATGCAGTAAAAGATAAAATAACATATGCCTGTATTCACAGATTACATATTTGTGAATTATCCCCCTTGCTAAAATTTATCTGTAATTCCGAAGTCAATACTCACAGTGCTTTTGCAGTCATTCAGGGACATACGCAGAACAACGAAAAATTTGAGTTGCCTAGTGCACACACAGCATGTTCCCAGTTGAGTTCCTACAAGACAATACTCTGCCTCCTTGTTTCAGCTGTCATGCAAACAGCTATCTTTTCCTGGTCTATTTAGTGCCATAGTTTTTGCATTTGTATGCTTTTCTTGATGATTTCACTCTTTGAAATGGCCCTCAAATGTAGTCTAGTGTTTCTAAGCCCAAGGCTATAATATCTTTTTGGAGAAAATGCATGTGTTAAATAGCTTTGTTCAAGCATGAGTTGTGCTACTGGCCACCAGTTCAATGTTAATGAATCAACAATATACATTAAAGAAAGTGTCTTCAAACAGAAACACACATAAAACAAGGTTTGTATTGATCACCATTCACTCTCCTGGGTCTCCATCTTGCCAATTGCAGATGTTGGAAATTATCATCCTCAGTAATAATGCAGGCCAATTTCTTATAATAAATAAGTATGTATATACAATAATAATATATATAAATTATATATGTGCATATAAAATTATATGCATGTATAATATATGCATATTATAAAATATGTATACACATATGTGTATATATATATTTCTGTTCTATTAGCTCTGTTTCTCTAGAGAACACTGACAAATACCTCATTGATGTTTATAGGTCCCTACGTCCAATGATTGTAGAACACACATTCTGTTCAAGTGTGCATGGTCAATTCAGTAAGATAAATCATATTGTAGATCTTAAAACAAGTCTTGATAAATTTAAAAGGATTGGAATCACAAAGGAAGTTAGTATTTTATGCTGAATGAAAATAAAACTATATTAACATCTTTATGATGAAGGTAAAGCAGTGGTTATATACCGAATATTATGGCTTTAAATACTTATATTAGCAAAGAAAGAGAGATAGATCAATGACCTAAGCTTCCACACTAAGAAGCTAGAAAAAGAGAAAAGTAAATTCAAAGTGGGCAGAAGGAAGAAAAAAATAAAGAGCAAAAATCAATTAAATTGAATATAAAAAAGCAACAAAGAAAATCAGCTAGTTGTTGTTTGGAAAGAAAGCTGAAGTTGTTCTTTGGAAAGATTAACAAAGCTGAAAGTTTTTCTTTGGAAAGATCAACAAAATTCATAAACTTCTTGCTAGAGTTAGTTGTCAAGAAAAAAATGAAAATTGGGGACTGTCAAAAATTTCAACGGTTTAAGACTGTACCCTATTTGCAAAGCTAACAAGTTAGCCTGCCAGTTTCATGGATGCTGGTCAACCAACAGAGATTCCTGGGTCAGAGATAGGACTTTATTACTCATGGTGCAGCAAGCAGCACGAGCTTTATGTTTGCGTCACTTCCTTTTGGCCCCAAAGGCCCTCAAGAATGACACACAGTGGCCTGGGTAGACATTGCAAATGTGGGTTGGCAAACCAGCTGAGGAACTCCAAACATAGGAAAATTAACATTTTTAAATTGACTGCAAACAAACCTGCCTGTCTTTTACCCCAGAAGTAACAATTCTCTTTATTACACTGGACAATAAACAAAAGTATCCTCTGCTCTGGAGGGAGCCACAGTCACTATTTACCAAGGCTCTTTGCTGGAACAACATCCTTGAGAAGATAGTTGAGGACAAAGTTGTCAGTGACTGAGCTCACAAAATGTGAAGAAATGTGAAGACGCCCATGGGTAGTTGTGTCTCAAAAAGAATTTCAATTACTAGTGTCAGGAATACAAAAAAGCAGTCATCACATTGAAAAAGAAAAGGAAAGCAGGAGGCATCACAATTCCAGACTTCAGGTTACATTACAAAGTAATAGTAATCAAAACAGTATGGTACTGGCACAAAAATAGACACACAGATCAATAAAACAGAAATAAACCCACAATTATATGGTCAATTAATCTTCAACAAAAGAGGAATGAGTATACAATGGGAAAAAGACAGTCTCTTCAACAAATGGTGCTGGCAAACTTGACATACCTCTCACCATACACAAAAATAAACTCAAAGTGGATTAAAGAACAAAATGTGAGACCTGAAACCAAAAAAATCTTAGAAGAGAACATAGGCAGTAACTTCTTTGACATTGGCTGTAGCAACTTCTTTTAGATATGTCTCCTGAGGCAAGGGAAATAAAAGCAAAAATATACTATTGGGACTACATCAAAATAAACTGCACAGTGAAGGAAACAATCAGCAAAACTAAAAGGCAGCCTACTGAGTGGGAAAAGATATCTGCAAATGATATATCTGATAAAGGGTTGGTATCCAAAATATGTAAAGAATTGATACAACTCAAGACCCAAAAACAAATAATCCAATTAAAAAAATAGGCAGAAGACATAAACAGACATTACTCCAAAGAAGACATACAGATGGACAACAGACACAAGAAAAGATGCTTAGCATCACTACTCATCAGGGAAATTCAAATCAAAACCCTAAGGAGATATCACTTCACATGTCTCAGAATAGCTAAAATCAACAACACAAGAAACAACAGGTGTTGGTGATGATGTGGAGAAAGGGGAACCCTCTGGCTCTGTTGGTGGGAATGCAAACTGGTATAGCCATTGTGGAAAACAGTACAGAGGTTCCTCAAAAAGTTAAAAATAGAAGTACTTTATGATCCAGCAATTACACTACTAGGTATTTACCCAAAGAACATAAGAACCTTAATTCAAAGGGATACATGCACCCCTATATTTACAGCAGCATTATTTATAATAGCCAAGATATGGAAGAAGGCCAAGTGTCTACTATTGATGAATGGATAAAGAGGAAGTGGTAAATATATACAATGGAATGTTATTCAGTCATAAAAAAGAATGAAATCTTGCCCATTTGCAATGACATGGATGGAACTAGAGAGTATTATGCTAAGTGAAATACATCAGTCAGAGAAAGACAAATACCATATGATTTCACTCATATGTGAAATTTAAGAAACTAAACAAACAAGCAAAGGAAAAAGATAAACAAAAATAATAAAATATCAATGCTATAATCTTGATGGATATATAGTTGTTCACAGTAAAATTCTTCCAAATGTGTTACATGTTTAAAAATTTCAAACTAAAAGTTAGAGGAAAGACACTTAAAAACATATAAATGAATTATGCTCTTTGGACTTTATTTGGATCATGACTTGGACACATAAACTGTAAAATACTATGAGATACTGGGGGAAATGTGGACACTGACTAGTTACTTGTTTATTGTTTTTCGGCCTGTGTAGGATATGCTGTCAGTTCCTGGGCCCCACAGTCCTTCACCCTTACCCTTCGGTGCGTGCTACACAGAATTCAGCTGCCAGCACACGCATGTCCTTGCCTGAGGACATTCTCTGCCTGCTTATATGGCTGCCTGCAAGTGCTGAGGAGTCCATGCTTTCCAGAGCAGCCTTCTGCCCACGTCTAACTTCCAACCTTCCTTTTTCTCTCTCACTTCCCTATTGATGTCTCCTCTCTGAAACAGATTATTTGCCTTCAAGCTTTTGTTTCAGTATTGGCTTTTGGAGGAACCCACAGTAAAACATTGGGATAATGACATTTTTGTTATCTTTTTTAAAGAGTTCTTAATTTTTGGAGGTACATATTAAAATATTCACAGATAAAATAACATTATCTGGGATTTGTTTCAAAATAATCAAGTGTTGGTAGGAAGAGTAGGCAGAGGTAGGAATGGAAATAATGGCAGACTGCTGATAACCACTGAAGCTCAGTGATGGACATGGGTGTTCATTATTTACTACTGTCTACTTTGTAAACTTTAGAAATTATACTGAAAATGACCTGTAGGGGCTAATGATGATAAAAGGAGATCTATTGAGAAGCTGGAGCAAAACTCTGGTCTGGGCTTAACAAGCCAACTCACCTGAGGAAGATACTGGTTTAAAAGTTGACCAGAGAATCTACACTAGAATATTCACAGCAACCTTATTTATAATAGCCCCAAACTAGAAGCAACCAGAATGTCTTTTGATGGAGAACAGTTAAACAAGCAATGATTCATCTGTACCTTGGGGGTTACTATTGGACAATGAAAAGGAACTAACTATTGGTAACACATAATAACCTGAACGGATCTGAAGGGCGATATGGTGAGTGAAAAATGCCAAACTCAGAAGATCAAATATGATCCCATTATATAACATTCTTGAAATGACTGAAGTATAGAGATGGAGATAGATTAATGATTGCCAAGGGTCAGGGACAGGAGGAAGTAGGTATAACTATAAAAGGGTTGCAGAAAGGAGATCTTTGTGACGATGCACCAGTTTCATATCTGGATGGTGGTGGTGGTTATATGAATCCATATATTTGCATAGACCTGTATACACAGACATACACGCACATATACACAAGTTCATGTAAAACTGGCAAAATCTAGATAAGTTCTATAGATTGTACCAATCAATTTTCTTGTTTTGAATTTGTGCTATAGTTATGTAAAATGTAACTATTAAGGGAAACTGGGTGAAAGGTACAAGGGACCTTCCTGAACTACTTTCTGCAACTTTCTGGGAATCTCTATCACAAATTATAAAGTTTTTCTAAAAAGTAAAGAAATGGAAATAAAGTTTTTAAAAAAGGCATGTAGAGTTTTTTTTTAAGTAATCTCTACACCCAGTGTGAAGCTGAAACTCACAACCTCCAGATTAAGGGTCAGATGCTCTACCAACTGAGCCAGCCAGGCACCCCTTGCATCCAGGTTTCAAAGGTATCTAGGATGAAGGCACTAGAGGTTGAGGCCCATATCCAGTGTTGACAATGCAAAAAGTCCAAAAGTCCTTCCTTCATCCAGAAAGCAGGAGGCGTAGAGCCTTCACTGGAAAGCCCAGCCTAATTACTGCAGGCCGTGTAGCCTGTAAGCCTGGCGATAAGGCCCTCTTCCAGATTGGTAAGGTATCCAACATCTTAATACATTCCTTTTCTGCTTAAACTAGACAATATGAGCTCTGTGTTTACAGCTTTGAACACTGGCTGATTTTTATTCTCATCGCTTTAATTGCATCTGAATTTTCTGAGGCATTTAAAGGAGTGATAAATAAAGCTAAAATGTATCTCTACACACTGAGCCCACTGAGAAATCATTATCAGGCTACGCATTAATAAATGGATATATGATTCTCCTCAAGAACTTCTTTGTTATGAGCCTGATTATAGATGCTTGGTTACCTCGAGAAGGAGAGAGAACTGGAGCTTATGTTGCCTTGCAATTATTAATGACCCTCTCTTTCTAAGGTTTTTTGTTGTTCTGAAATCCCTAAGAAGCCAGAACTCTTGTGTGTACTTCTGTGTCCAGAACTTGGATTTTTCTTCTCTACTTCATTGATGATAGGCAGCACTGGCCCTTTAAACCCCCTAAAAGTGGCTCATACTGGTTCTTTTTTTTTTTTTTTTTTTTTTTTTAGATTTTATTTATTTATGTGACAGAGAGACAGCCAGCGAGAGAGGGAACACAGCAGGGGGAGTGGGAGAGGAAGAAGCAGGCTCACAGCGGAAGAGCCTGATGTGGGACTCGATCCCGGATCGCCAGGATCACGCCCTGAGCCGAAGGCAGACGCTTTTAACGACTGCGCCACCCAGGCGCCCCGGCTCATACTGGTTCTTAGATGGAAGGAAAACCCTGGAAAACGCTCCTGCTTCAATCACACCTTAAATGAGTGCTCTGCAAAGGGGATGTTGAGGGCTTTACAATTACCCTATACTGTAAGCAGGTCAGGAATGGACATGAGGACAGGCAAAGGACCAGAGAAGAAAGCAAGAGAAAAGAATGAGCAATGGAGTTCTGAAAAAAAGGAATAAGACTGACAGAAATGCTCCTGGTCTAAGTAAAAGGAGAAGGAGGAAGAGAACCAGGGTGGGACCTCATGGTCACAATTTCCCCTTTTTATTGCTTTGTATCAAATGCATATGTAGGTTTGGATCTTTGCTAGTGTTGGGACTTTGTACCTAATTTACTTAGGATATAACGTGAAGAAGTGAATTTATAAAGTTTACAAGAGCAGAACCATGCAGACAACTTCATTTGAATGGAATTTTTATCTGGTCCCAAATGGAGACGGCCAGTTTTATTTTACATCTGTCTCTTGATCTCAGTTTTACATTTGTGGGTAAAATGTAGCCAAATAAGCACCCTCTAAAATTTAATGTAATTGCCCCATGAGGCTCCCCCAAATGGAGAGGATAGGATCATCATTGGTACACATGCTATGATGTGTATAACAATTTCTTTTTCATAGCTTTGTCACTGTTTCTTTTATATCTCCTAAGATTTCTACCATTCATTATTTAAATTTTTAACAAAAACCAAAACAAACCAAAAAACCAAACAACTGGGAAGTTGGTAGCTCTGAGTCAGCCAAGGGCCGCCATTCCACCATTAATCGTTATTATCGCCTCCATCTCTTTGGTGCTTTCCAGTTGAGAAGGTATTTTGACATCCTTTGTTTCCCATTATGACTTTGCTTCTCTACAACAATCCTGAGAAAGAAGTAGGGACTTAAACTATTATCAATAGGTTTAAAATGAAAAAGATGATGCTTAAGGGGTTAAGTGACTTTCTCAAGGTCACAGAGCTAGTAAAGAGATCCTTCATCGCTGGCATCAGAAACAGTAAGCCTGCTGCCCTTTCTAATGCTAGGGGATTAAATTAGAGAAAAGAGAGCCCTGGGGAATTTTCTCTAATCACCCCACATTAGCCGAAAAGCACAGATTGCCTTCCACTTCCTCTCAAATCCCATTGCACTTGCCATCTGTAAAATTCACTTGAGCTCTTCATATTTTGCCTGGTCTTGCTTTTAAGAGTTGAATAAATGTATGGATGAATTGTGTGTGTGTGTGTGTGTGTAATAGAGTACAAATATATTTAGTACATATATTGTATTTGTACTAAATCATATAGTATAAATATTATATAGTACAAATATTAGATAATTATATAGTACAAACATTAGAAACAAGAACCTAGACTTTTGTATTCTCACAAAAGTTAGCACAATGCAATGCTTATAAATAACTTTTTATTGGAGTTTAATTAGATTAGAGAATAGCACGGAAAATACAGATTTTGCCCTAGGAAAGTAAGATAGAAAAAAGGACAGTTTTAGTGGAGGTCAACCAGGTACATTCATGGCTATGGAGTCAATCCCCAAATGATCAGTCTAATCATTCTTTTGCCAAGACATTTAATTCCCTTGACCTAATTGTACATGCTCACCTCAGTCATAACCCTGGATCAACCTACAAATCAGCTTTCTTCACTCTTTACTTTGGTGAGGCTAGAGTCAAGTTTACAAGGAATAGAATGATTAACATATACTTGCTTAAATAATAAAGGGTATTTGGATGGAAAAATCCAATGTAATACTGCCTTCAAATGAGGCTTGATCTCGCAGCTCAAATGATGTGAGCAAGACCGAGTTTCTTTTTGTCTTTTCACTCTGCCTTCCTCAGAGTTGGCTTCATGCTCAGACCAGGCATTGCTCCATTGCCTTCTGGTTTTCAGTAGTGCTATTGCGAATTCTGATGCCATTCTTGTTCCCAGTTCTTGGTATGTGACCTATTTTTTTTTTCCCATTGGAAGGCTTAGGATTGTAAAATTTCAAAATAATCCTTCTTCATTCATATCCAGCAAGCAGAAGCAAATATGTGTCCCAGTATTCACAGTAAGGTCCTAGGTTAGGTACAACCATTGAACCAATCACTCTAGCCAGGTAACTTGAATGGACTGAAAAGTTTAAACTCAGTTCTGTGTTCCATATTAGAGCTAGCAATGGAATCAATTTTCCTGGGATCATATGGGTTCCCAGTGGGAATTAGGAGCTGCTGGAAAGAAGAAAATAGATATTATAGAACTAACATGTTCTTCAATTTTCTTTGTCTTGATTGATAGGTGTAAATAGAAGAAACCAAACAAATACATGGAATGCACACATGAAAATTGTGCTGTCCAACTTCTGCAGGATTATCACATTAAGTATTCCCTCCCTCACATTACACTATTACGTGCTTTTCCTCAGTTTAACTTGATGAAGTATCTCTCTTCACAAAAAAGAATAAAACTCAAACCAATGAGATTTAACTACTACCTTGCTTATCTGCCCTCACAACCAAGATGAAGTCTACACACGATGTAAAACATAGTAAAGTGAGACAAAACAAGGCCACTGAAACCCACGAAATATCAAACACTTCCTCTCTCAGCTAATGTGAGTGATTGCTACTTTTCTACCAGTCCTCCCTCTAGCCTGCTCTCCCTATAGGTACTATTTATTGATACACCTTGTCATAGAATTGCCCTTTTTGATAGTGAGTAAATCCCCATTTTGTTAGGCTCGCCCCCAAATTACCCAACTAAAGCTCAAATCTGATAAATAGGGTTCAAACGCCCTTTTACTGAAACACCTCTCAGTTTCTCATGGTGAGTGTTCTCCCCCCTTGCAACTGAGTAATAAAATCAAGGTGGTCAATCAAAGGTGTGTTTCTGGTGGTCTTTGGCTGGAGCGTGTTGGCAGTCCTTATTGCAGCCACTGGAGTCCATTGAAACATCCCTCATTTCTCTTCTGAATTACTTCAACATTCTCAAAATGGTTTTTCCTGTCCCCCATCTTATTTCCTCTAATCAACATTCTAGCGTCCTTTCCAGGGTGATCTTTCTGAAACTCAAATAGGATCATGTCACTTCCAATTCCCCATACGCCTAAGAATAAAGTCTAAATATTTTAGCCTGGCCTGTGACACCTTCCTTACAATCTCACCTCCCGTCCAATTAGTCACCACCTCCCCAAATCCAGTTCCATGCAACAGTCTTGGTAAATTTGCTTGCAGTTCTCCTAAAGCATTTTTTGAATGCTGTCATGGCCCTTGGACCTCTTCTGATGTCTAGAAGCCTTCTTCATCTAGTTAATTTTTACTTATTCTTAAAGACTTGGCTCAATCATTTTCTTCTCTGAGAAACCTTCTTGAATATCCCTGAGTGTCATTAGTGTGTATTTATTTCTCTCATAGCATGTATCACACTGTACTGTATGTGCTTACTTGTTTTCCCCACAAGGCAACCAACTTCTTGACGTCCACAATCTTATTTTATTCTTCCCAATATCCTCTGGTAGTGGGTCATACCCAGGATTCTTCTCCAGTGATGTTTGGAAATGGAAGGGGGGGGGTAGGGTTAGGTCGCTCAGGATTAGACCTACTTTGTGGATATGGCCCAGAAATAATAACTGTTTTGCAATATATTGGACAATCCTGTACAAAGTATTATCTCAAAGGATTATTTTGCCCCAAATGTCTATATCATCACCATTAAGAAACACCACAGGTTCTCAGTAGGTGTGTGTTTATTGAAGGAATGAATAAACATGAATGATGTAAAAATAAAAGAATAAGATAATGAACAAATGAAGAGGGAGAAATCAGCCTGAGCATGTGAGTATACCCTAAGGGGAGGTATTGACTGGGAAATTCATATTTGACAACTTAAAATTTTCTCCTGGTCATAATTACTGTCCCTTTCCCCCGCGGTTGTGAGTACGAGGTCCAACCTGAGTTGAAAGCACTAACCAAAGTGAACAGATTCATATGAAGATATGTGAGGTGGGAGATAAAACCAGATGTGAGAGGGGAGGCATTTCTGTAAGGCTTCTTCGATCATTTGGCCTATGGCATTTACCTCACCTTTTCAAGACAAGATCTCTTAATTCTGATTTGAACTTTATATTTAACCATTTAACCCAAGGTCCATTACTTGCAGTTTATTGTTGCTGCAAATTAAAATCCACAGGGAGCAGACATGCAGTGTGGTTTTATTTGCCAGTGTAAGTACTGTGACTCACATCCTCCTTCGGGGGAATCTTAGCTGGGTAAAACTTTTCCAGGGCTCAACTTTTCCTGGAATAACTTTGTCATTAAAGATATAGGCACTGAATCAAAAGCTAATTGAATCAAAACTGTGGATAATTTAATCTGGAACTCGAGACCCATTTAGTGCATAAATAATTGGTATCAAGTGTCTTTTATGCAAGGATGCCAACTGTTTCTGGGTCCCAATGCAATCATTTCTAGTTTTGAAGGCAGTATTTTAAATTCCCTCAATCTGTTCACATACCCAATGTCATAAAAAAGATTTCAATGTAACACCAACCTATAAATATTAGCTGATGATCGTGAGCTAACCTGTATTTCAAAAAATAAGATGCATTCTTAAAAATGTCTTTAAAATTTTTCATTCACACTTTACATGGAAATATTTTTTCTAAACTTCTAATTTCACTGGAGAAAAGAAAAGCAGGTTCCCATAAGGATGACTGTGAAGGATTTCTGTTCATCTTCAGTCATTGCAGACCCAGTGCATCCCCAACCACAGGTGTTCTATTTCTTCACTTACTGTTTAAAAGAAAGGGGGACAAAAACCTTCCTTTTCTTTACCATTCTTTTGAGACCTATCAAATTAACAAACTATTCTATGTCGAACTATTAATGGGAGCTAATGGCTAACGGGGTTTTCAGTACTGAGATAGCCTTTTCAAGATGATGTCTTAATTCACCAAATTCACTAGTAAATCCAACGATGGGAGTGTTTTAGGCACTCATAGTAGTTTGTGAGACAGATTTGGGAATAGGCTGCATCCAAAGCAAGCATGGCCTGGAGTTATTCAATTTATATTAACGCTGTGGAAGATGATTCCATATAAAGCTCAGCTCCTAAGATCTTAATTTGCAGGAAGCTGCCATCTTTACCTATAAGAAAGCCAATCAGGACTAGCTGAATGGATGTTAGAATTACATTAAAATCAATGAAACATATCTATTGAGCACATGACATATTTAGGCACTCTGACAGCTACTGAAGAGGATTTCTAAAAAGCAACCTAAAATCCACTATGGGGAATTAGATAGATACATATTATCACTAGTGGTAAAATGAAATACCACCATGAAAGAGAGACAAGGGCATTGTGAAGCTACAAAGGGGAGATCACAGTCAGTTGAGGGGATCAGAAAAAAGCTCGAGTTATCTATGAAGAAATTTAGGGATGAATAGGATGTTGTAGAGCATCTGAAAGCAATCTCTTGTTTTCATGATTGCCAATGCAGGGAAAAATTACAGAAGACTTTGAAATGGACTCAAAAGATGACTGGATGACTTCAATGGAAAACTAGGTGAATCGGCTGATTCTGTAGGGTCACTGAGCCTTTCATTATCCTTGAGCCATTTTACCATTTTATAATTTGCAGATAATCAAAGGCAATGCAGATGACTCCTATTCATAGATATTCAAATCTGTTTTCTGGCAGGTAGTCCCGCCTCCTCCCATTACCTATGTTCAGCCCACACACCTCATATAGAATCCTGGTGCCACAGCCCTAGCACCCAGATTGTCAGCAACACTTCCATGTCCTCTCCCACTGAGGTCTCTCCTTGCAGAACATTGTGTCCAAGCAGGTTCTGATCTCTCTCCCAGTGGAGCCCATGATATCCACCCTTCCCAGTTCCTGCCCATGTACCTTCCTCTCGCTTCTGTCCCTAACACACAGGAATCACCCTATCCCCTTTTTTAAAAAAACATACAGTTATATTGCCTTTCAACAATGTAACTATAAACCATGGATTCTAGACGGCCAAGAGACAAGTATCTGTTTATGTTCATCCCCATGTCACTGTCTCTTTAGTACCTGAAGCATTAAAAACCCCTTTATAGGGGCGCCTGGGTGGCACAGCGGTTAAGCGCCTGCCTTCGGCTCAGGGCGTGATCCCGGCGTTATGGGATCGAGCCCCACATCAGGCTCCTCCACTATGAGCCTGCTTCTTCCTCTCCCACTCCCCCTGCTTGTGTTCCCTCTCTCGCTGGCTGTCTCTATCTCTGTCAAATAAATAAGTAAAATCTTTAAAAAAAAAAAAAAACCCTTTACAAATAAGGAGAACTGTTACAGAAGGGATCATGGGCACCTTAGAGTTCTCTGAGGTTGTCTCATAAGGTGAAATGTTCTTTTGCCTTTTAATTATGTCCATAAAAATCCATGAAATTTTAATGGAAATCCATACATTCTAGAAATATTATTTGGATACCACAGACATGCTTTTACTTTTATTTTTTTATTGTGAAGTGGAGTAAGGGCACGAAGCCCACTGCCCAGTGTCTGTGCCTGTTGCGGTTGTGTGTCATTAACAAGAGCGGAGCAGAGATGAGCAGACACGTGCTGAGGAGGGTCTTCTCTTGTCTGGCTGTTATTCCATCCTACTACTGGGTCTCATTCTAGTTTCAAGAGCAGCACAAAAGAGTGTCGTATTGGTCATTAGAAAGTTCAAGAACTAAGAGAAATCAGAATAATATGGAAGGAAGGCTTTTCTTACTATATCACCTCAAAAGAAGAGAAAGAGATGCCAACACAGATTATGTATTACTTTAATTGAATCTCTGTATGTGATTTGATTAAATTTTTTTGCCATAGGTAAGGTGGTAAGATAGACATTCATCACAACCTTGCATCACATCATGTTCTGGTTATGTAATTATAAAATAATTAAACTGCCTTCATGAAATTATATGGAAATTAAGTACATTTTAGAAGTGGGCTGCTAGATCCTATTCAGCTTCTAACCTATAATAAACTTGGCACCACTAGAGAGGGTTGGAAGTGAGACATAAAGTGAGCATTGCTTGGCATTCTTCCACTAAAATTCCTGCTGTGGAAGATTGGCCCTTTCAAATAACACCAGATACTAAACTGGTATTTAATTTAAAAATCTTTAATCAACAAAGATCTCAACAACCATTTAAATTTCACTGCATGTCAATTCTAAGTACCAATTATAAAATCACTGCTAATGCCACCACTAAAACAGGAGCCTTTGAATTGAGGGCTTCGGGGATACTGAAACCATAGAGATCAAGAGGTCACTATCCTGTTTCTGAATGGAAAATTCTATGGTAGCTTAGCTGAAATTAAGAACAGAGGTTTTGAGTCTTTTTGAATTGAAATGGCTTAAGGCAGATGTACCTCTTTCAATTGCTCTCCTTGTAATTAACATGGTAAAAGTGTAGCACGCTTAAATCGGCCATCCTGAAAAATTATGTTCATTTTCCCAGTTATGAGTATCTTAATGAAGAAAAAATTAAGGCCAAAGAAACACTTTCGTAAGTGTCAGGGAACCACGAGAAGACGATCACATTTATTTACGGAGAAATTTCCAGATGACGGGTCGTATTGGGAAATTACAGATTTAGCCCCGCGACTCAGCAGGTACAACAATATCTCAGCCAACGTCATATGATATCTGACCATCATCCTTTTAACCACCTCCTACTATTCAAAGCATTTTGGATTTGCACAGCATGTTTTATATTTCAATCAAATTCACGACTATTAGTTTATCCACACGCTCATGACAGAATGAAAGAATATACAACAGGAAGAGGTCCTAAGAAACTCAAATCTCTGAGGTCAACATGCTAAGACTGCACCTCCGTCCCCACTGCCACTTGGGAAGCAGGTGATGATTGCCACAGGCAGGTGAGGAGAGCCCTGCTAAGAAAGGGGGAAGTGCGTTGGAAACAGCAGCTGGTAAGTGTGGGGCAGGAGACAGACTCGGTCCTGGAAGGATGTCACAGTCAGAGGAACTACAAGTTAGAGATAGGTCTTTGAAAGGACAAGACAGATTCTGGGAAACAATTAGTAGTTTCTGACTAGGCTATTGTTTTTCTAAA
This sequence comes from Ursus americanus, assembly GCF_024610735.1. NCBI lineage: Eukaryota > Metazoa > Chordata > Mammalia > Carnivora > Ursidae > Ursus > Ursus americanus. Next base: position 2,867,644 of record NC_142155.1, on the reverse strand, counting down.
TTTTGTTTTCCTTGGGGCACCTGGGTGGCTCAGTCATGAAGCATCTGCCTCTGGCTCAGGGTGTGATCCCGGGGTCCTGGGATCGAGCCCCTTGTCGGGCTCCCTGCTCAGCGGGAAGCCTGTGTCTCCCTTTCCCGCTCCCCCTGCTTGTGTTCGCTCTCTCACTGTATCTCTCTCTGTCAAATAAATAAAATCTTTTAAAAAATTCTTTGTTTTCCTTCTTCATGTGGAGGGGGAGGATTTTTTATTGATTCCGACCTTCGCTAACGGTGGGCCAACTTCAAAGTTCTGTTAATTGTCCTTATAGATTGCATCTCTTTAATAAATGTAACTGAAGAAACATTTGCTTCTTCATACTCATAATATTTAAAATTTCAGAGCTACAGATTTAAGACAGAAGAGGGGAGCAGAGTTCTATTTTAAGTAGCATGATCATTGCAGTTTTCTTAGATTGTTAACATTTCCTATTCTTAGCAGAATCAGTGTTTTGTTTTAGCAAGACAGTCAGAGGTGGGATGGCAAGGAAAAACTTAGTTAAAATACTAAAGCCGTAATTGCTCTGGATTTTCAGATTTTTCATCTTTTTTGGCTCTCCACAAACCAGAGTAAAACTTTAAATTCTCAGTGGCACCAAAAAGAGGCCCCAGGATTGCATTTTCCTCACAGGACGCAACACAAAACTAGAATTAAACCTGGACCGGACCCTAAATACCTCATAACTGATTTGCTATTTGCTTCTTGCCTCCCCTTCCCAGGAGCAGTCAGCGATGTTTCACAGAGCTGAGGTGCCAGATGCTGCTTCCTCCCTGCAAGAGACAAGCAGACACTGAGGCAGAATTTTAGACACCAAAGAGCCTGAGTAGACGACGTGTCTGCAGCTGGCGTTCTACTAGGCCAGTGAGGTCAGGGAGGAATGGAGAGATGGAGTTGGGACACTTGGACGCTGGTAGGAACCCTATGTGAAAGGGTTCCTTTAAACAATCCCGAGAGGGAACCGGGCTTTTTTTGGACGTATCTGCCACTAGATGGCACTATATAAACACCTTTATTTTTATTTTTCCCATCTTCCCAAAGTAGTCAGGAAGGAGGCAAAACATTTGGTAAGGTAATCCATTTAGTCTTTTAAAAATTGCTACAGTTTATTAATTTAACTAAATCTTTAAATTATAAGCCTAAATACCTTGTAACTGATTTGCCATACCTTAATTCCCTATCAGCACATATAGTTCAATTGATGAGCAAGATTGGCTCAAAGTCAGCTTTAGATGTGTTGTTTCCTATTTCAGAGAGGAAACCGAATAAGAAGGCAAGAAAACCGATAATATGTGAGAAGGCAGACAGGAAAAAGAAACACATTTACACGAAAATGTATAATCTTGAATTTTCCTTGATTTCCATTAAAACTGCCGGTGCTTCAGAAGATTGTCAGTTTAATGTTCTATCAGTAGTACCATAATTTATTCTTTTGGTACACCACGAGGATTGGAGGTGAAGAGTCCCAGGCTAGCAGGAGGCACAGGGCGAGATTACATATGCAAATAATTTTATAGCTCTTGTACCAGGAGAGGGTTTTGCTTGTAATATTTCTTTTAAGTCGCACAGAGAAATCTTTGGTTGGTTGCCAGAAAGCAAAATTGTGAGGTTAAAAAAAAAGAGAGAGGGAGAGAAAGAAAGAGACTATGTGAAACGGGTATGCAAAGCTGTGATGAGAAGTCAGAAGACGTGTGACACCTGCAGTGTCTGTGATATTTTCTTTAAGAGCTAAGAATGGAGGAGAGAAGGGGTGGGTAAGGAATATAAAGCAGCTTGGAGAAGGAAGGTTAAGTGCATTTGGGCCTAGGGAACTGAGGACATCTGGTCATATCCAGAAAAATGTAATCTGTGTGACTGGCAGGAGGTAGGAGTAACCCAGGTCACTTGCCTTCCTAAGGCAGGTCGGCTGCTTCTTGCCTCCCCTTCCCAGGAGCAGTCAGCGATGTTTCACAGAGCTGAGGTGCCAGATGCTGCTTCCTCCCTGCAAGAGACAAGCAGACACTGAGGCAGAATTTTAGACATCAAAGAGCCTGAGCAGACGACGTGTCTGCAGCTGGCGTTCTACTAGGCCAGTGAGGTCAGGGAGGAATGGAGAGATGGAGTTGGGACACTTGGACGCCGGTAGGAATAGGGCTGGAGGGGGTGCTGCTTGGAATGAGCGGTCTTCCTCCAGCACACAGTCAGTAAACTCTTTTTCCCTTCCTTCGTATTTTAGCTTACAAACATTGGCTCCTGTCTGAAAAGGTCACCCTCCTATTCAGACAGAATGTGCGACTCTCAGCAGCTGGGAATACCTTGGAACCAAAGAGAACTTATTAGGAGAGGAAAAAAAAAAAAAAAGCCAGAGTCATGGCTAAGCCCAAAAATGGGGAAAAGATTAACCTCTAAATTTTTTTTTAATGACAACAAGAGCACACAACATTTCTCTTTGATTCATAACCTTAATAAATTCTACTTATTGTTTACAATAATTCTAAGGTGTTCTAAAGACAATTTTGTATTATTAGGAAAGGATTTCACATTAGTTTGAATTACTTTAGGGGAAAAAATGCCCTATTCCAGTACTAACAGTTACGGAAAAATCTATAGGGGGACATTTTTTACTGTCACTAATGAAGAAAGAACCCAATAAGGATTGCTGAATTTTGGAGATCAGGGAGTTGTGGTTATACCCATAATAAAATGTTGGGCTATTACATCAGGAAAGCCTTGGTTCATTTACTTTGACACAAGTATTTGAAATAATTTAGTTTCCTTGGTAAATGGTCTGTAGACTCTTCAAAGTGTTGTTAGCTAAAATATTAATGTGAATGCACTCTACACATCTCATAATTTTGCTGAGAAATGAGACATGAACACTAACTATGTTTTGTGGTAGCAAGAGTTGGAGGAGGGGAACCAAGAGAGAAGCAACCGTGAATGGGGTGGTTGAATTTATGGGAGTTCAGAGCACTAGCAACTGGGAAAAAGAAATCGGGAAACTTGGATTTTGCTACCAATTATCATTCAGAATCAGCTTGAAAAATAAACTGGTTAATAGACACATTGGGGATAATTATTACAGCGTCCATAGCCTGTTCAACTAAACCCCCGTTAGCACTGTAGAGAAAGCTCTCAGGTAACAAACTCCCTAGTAAATTGACTCTACTTACCAAAAAAGTATAACCACAGTCCAACTAACTCCAAAAGAGCATATTTTCAGAGTTTCTGGGAAATCTTTTGCAGGAGTGAGAGATTTTGAGGGAGACAAAGTTAAGCTTGTAGGAGAGTGTAGACAGAGTTTCTCTGCCCCACACTTCAGTGGTTCTGCTGGGGCCCAAGGTGTCAGGTGAGTTTTTTGCTTTGCTTCTGTGGAGGAGCTCTTGCTTCTTGGCCTGAGAGCCTTCTTTCCCGTCCTCTCTGCTATTTTCCTTTGTTCTCCCACACTCATCCCAGGCAGTCATCCCTGAGCCCTCCAGAGGTACTCCTTATTGGAAATCTAGATATGATTTCAGGTTGTTCTCTACCTTACGCTATCATGATTTTTATACACAGCTTTATCCTTTATTGAACTGTAAGCTTCTTGTAGGCAATGACTTTGTCAGAATTGTCTTTTCAGATAACAGGTGCTCAAAAGTATTTAAATCACCTAATCTTCATACAGCTCTAGGAACTGTGGGCACCAGGATTTTCCTAAGCATTTAATGTCATGTAGTTCCCATGTGCTAAATTAATTCACTTAACAAGCGGTTTCAAAGTCCTCATCCATCTGGTATTTTATTCAATGTATGCTGGACGTCAATTCTAGTATGACTATACTCCCATGTCCTACCCCAGGCTGCATGAGGGGAGCCCACGCTGGCCTGGAACTAGGCAGACCAACTATCCCAGTTTGTACAGGACTGAGGGGTTTCCCTTTCATTGCTAAAATGGGGACAGAAGGTGAACTGGAATAGTTGATCACCCTAACACTGCTCCCCCAGTACCCCTGAGTGTCTTTCTCTTAGAGGTCTCATCAATGTACTATAATCTTTGATTGTCTTGTTTGTCTCTTTTCCTAGACTGAGTTTCTTGTCTCTTTCTGTCCCTAGCATCTATCACAGCGTCTGGTACTTAACTGATGCTCTATAAATGTCTGCTGAGTAAAGAAAAGCGTGGAGAAACATGCATGAATGAGGGAACTACAACAACTTTATTTCCCCACAAGGAGGAGAAACATCCTTTCTGTGCTTTAGTCCTATCACAGAGGGGTTTCCGTCCATCCGAAGAAAGCAGGGTTTCACCTCCAGCCCAGAGGTTCATGGATACCTTGGGCACCCTCTTCATAAGGAAGAGGCCTGAGGAGCACACCATGAGCTGCCTGCACTCTCCCCATTTGTGCAACTCAAGTGTTTTCTCTTAAAACGTCTTCATTCACCCTCCTTCCACTCTGGGCAGACTCGACCGCTCCCCATTCTGGGCTTCTGCAGCATCTGTCTTCTCTGCTACTTTAAGGACATTAGTAGGTGCTCTGAAAAGGACTTTAAAAAAATGTTGACGGGGATGTACTGTATGGTGACTAACATAATATAATAAAAAATCATTATAAAAAATGTTGAAAGTATGGGGGAATTTATTTACAAGTGTTTTATAATTCAGAAATAGAAATGAGAGGGGCTAAGGAGATACTCATAATAGAAACACAGACTGACTAAGCACTCAGCACTCTGTATTCATTATTTTATTTCATCCTTGAAACAAACCTCAAGAAGTTTGAATTATCCCCATTTTATGAAGGAGAAAATTAAAAGTCAAAGAGATAATTGCCTAGTCACACAGTTCGTGAATGGTACAGTTCAACCTGGCTTCCCATTCAGTTCATTTTATTTGCTTTTATCTAAGGATAGACTTTTTTTTTTTAAGATTTTATCTATTTATATGACAGAGAGAGAGCATGAGCTGGGGGAGGGCAGAGGGAAAAGCAGATTTGGGGCTCCATTCCAGGACCCTGAGATCAGGACCTGAGCAGAAGGTAGATGCTTAACCCACTGAGCCATTCAGGTGCCCCAAGGGACAGAGGTTTTTGACACAGACAGTGATAGTTCCATGTGTAAAAAAAAGCAGGAGTTTGGGGAGCTGGCTACCAGTATATATTAGGGATGGAGAAATACTGAGAACATTTTATATTATCATCAAAAGTTTGTGGAACCAACCACCAGCAAAGTTCCCTTTGGAACGGGATATGTACACACGACTTCCTCAAAGATCTCACTTCCTCAGAGACTCTAGATTTGGGGATTTGTAGGGAGAACAAGGGCACAGGCCTGGGCCCAATTCTGTTTTTATATTTATTAGAGAGATGTGAATGAATACAATTATGTGACTGTGAGGGACTCAGAAGAAACAAACCCAGGGCCAGATCACATTTCAGTTGTGACCTCAAACCCTGGAGCAATTTCACTTATAAAACCTCTTAAAAGAAAGGATAGTTTGAAATGGGTCCTAGGATGGAAAGCCTTATAAATTTTAATAGAAAGTTTGTGTGTATATCTCTTTGTGTGTGTGGGGGGGTGTGTTCAAGGTTAAATTATAGTTGTTTTATTAGCTACGTGAAGAAGGATAACTCCTTTACTTCCTATGACTGCGGTGGGAAGTTAGGTGAAAGAACAATACGCTTTTAAAAAATTTAACTTTTAATTTTTAAAAATTGTGGTAAAACACACGTAACCATTTTTAAGTGTGTAGTGACAGAACAAGAGGCACTTTAACTTGCCAGTTAAAAGATCTTCCAGATGAAACAGTTGTGTTCGGGTAAATATTTTGTTGAATCAAAGATCAGCTCCTTACAAGGGATGTTCCTTGAGTAGAAAAACTCAAGATAAGGTCCCTAGGAGAAAGGGCCTTTCTCTTGGCCTTTGCCCTGGTGGCTAGTCTGAAGTGGTGTCCGACTCGCATGTAGTGAAGTGTAACTGTGCCCCTCGTGCCACTCTAGCCAGTTCCACCGCATCTTTCCTCAAAGTTCCACGCCAGGAGCTGAACATGCAACCTCTAACTGTCTTCCTCTGGAAAGGGAGGGACTTTTTCCTTCTGTTTCCTCCCTGGAAGAGACCTCTACATCATACCCCACAGCACGGAACCCAGTGGCACAGCCTGAATTGTAGGTGAATTGTCCTCTCCGCCCCTTGAAAGAAACACTTGATTTGAGCACATACAGCTCTTAATGTGGGAGCCTTGTCAGAACTTGGAAACAGGAATTACTGATGACCAAAGAGCACCACAATATTATTCTTTTTACATATATAAATAAAACTTCAAAATTGACAACCTTGGATCAATGATTGTATGACATCTTTTCTCGATCCCATCAAAATTCAAACAGTAAAAAACAGTAGAAAACCATTTTTTTTCTTTCAGAAAACAAATGGAAAGAAAACAATTCACTTATTTAAATATTTAATGTGTCCCTTAGATGTGCTTGCCATGCATCTGGCTGGCTATATAAACAAGGATTAGATTTAGAAGCCGGGGGGGGGGGGGGCGCCAAAAGTGAGTTATGATTCCACACATGCATGCACGCAGGCACACATACACACAGGATTTGATTTGAAAAAACATGTGATTCTCCTACTTTTGAGCTTATTTTAGTTAGAGAAATAATAGAAGCCTATAAATGAGTCTACAGGTTTCGAGTAAAACCATAGAATACATGCTCTTTATTTCTCTAAGAGAAACTTTTGAAAGAAGAAGGAAATATCTTGCTGGTCTCTTGAATAATTTTGGAAGTTTTTCTCATTTCAAAAACAGTACTCAATTATATTTAGAGTCTTTGCTTTTAAAAATTTCCATGAAAGTTTCCCCTGACAATGAAATCATTATGTTCCAAGGTTTTAAAAAATTATTAACCTTCCATGTTTGATAATTACATGCTGATAAATACTGTATTAAGTATATTAGGAATAAAAGCTTTCTTAATATTTAATATCCACTTTAAACATTTTTGTCTTTTCTGGGATAAAATAATGTGAACTAAAGATAGCTATCAATTTAATTAAAACTGCAATATGGTTGAATTTTTTTTTATATTGAGATCAGTTGGACATTGATATCTCAGGCATAGTTAGTTAATTTGCATTAATATTGGAACAAGAAAAATCTTTATAAACAACATTTATACTTCTGATTTTTCCAGAGGTCTTTTATTATGGAAAGGGAAAGAGATCAAAAGGTAATGAAAAGAACATAAGTTCTAACAGAAAGAATTCATCTGAAAAGGACTGTAAGTATAGAGATATGGCTAACCCCAGCTGCACCAACCCACATTGCATGGTAAAAATGTTAACACTTACTTTTGCTTAGATTTATACAATTTTCCTTAAATTTACTATGTTTTTACTTGTTCTGACTTGTTCTGCTGCTAGTATAACTCATACAGTCATATTTTGGGTGTTTTTTAGTATAGTTGACACACGATGTTACATTAGTTTTAGGTATACAACATAGTTGTTGAATATACTCCTTTTAATTTAATGTAAGCTCCTTCTATCCTTATTCAAGCAGTAGTATCAGTCGGGCAAGGAATTAGGCAGGGCAGCTTTCTAAAAACTAGGAACATTTTTATGGTAGCTGCCTGTGAATTTCAAATGAAGCTGTCTACAAAACTTTAGTTTTTCTCTACCCCCTCACATTCTCCATCTGACCTTACTCACTTCACAATAGACTACAAAAAAGGGGGGGAACTCTCTGATCTTTCTCAAACCTATTTCAGGTTCATGGATCAATATATACTGAATACCAACTCTGAGAAACTACAGAGACCTTTACTTTCTTTTATATTTCCCCAATATTGATCTTTCTTTATTTCCTATATTCAGGGAAAGTGTGGGATGCATAGAAGGGCACAAGCAAAGTGGTTTTATGAGGTTAAGATAAAATAAAAAAATAAAGCCCTGGTATTGGAACACCAGTAGAGAGTGCACAGTAGGCATGAATAGAGTTGATATCTGGAATTGAGGGAATTGCTATGACCTGAAGATCTTTAGGAAGCTATAATTGTATTAGATGTGCTCTAGTAAAATTACAAGAAAGGCAAATTAGGCAATAATAACAGCTAAGATTTTTTTAGTACTTTCTATGTATCAGGCCTTTTCTAACAAGTTTTATTTATTTAATCTTCACAATCCCATTCTGCAGGAGGTATTATCATTATTCCTGTTTTACAAATAAAGAAAGCAAGGCACAGAAAGGTAAATTATCTAACATTACACAGTTAATAAATGCTGGAGTACTTACGCTCATGCAGACTGATACAAGAAGGTGTGCATTTCATCCATATACAAAGACTTGACTAGTTGTGGTAGATTTGAGTTCATTCAGAAATAAACTGGAGTACAGAAATAAACTCTCAGATATATGGTCAAATGATCTTTGACAAAGATATCAAGGACACTTAATGAGAAACAGTCTCTTCAACAAATGGCGATGAGAAAACTGGATATCCATATGAAAAAGAATGAAACCGGGGCCGCCTGGGTGGCTCAGTTGTTAAGCATCTGCCTCTGCTGGGAGCGTACTTCTTCCTCTCCCACTTCCCCTGCCTGTGTTCCCTCTCTCGCTGGCTGTCTCTCTCTCTGTGTGTCAAATAAATAAATAAATAAGTAAAATCTTAAAAAAAAAAGAGAAGGATGAAACTGGACCTATATCTTATACCATATATAAAAATCACTCAAAATGGATTAAAGATCTAGATGTAAGACCTAAGACCATAAACCTCTTAGAAGAAAATATAAAAGAAAAGCTTCATGACAATGAATTTGGCAATAATTTCTTGGATATACCAAAAGCACAGGCAGCAAAAGCAAAAACAGGCAAATGGGACTTTAAATCTGTGCATTAAAGGGCACAAACAGCAGAGTGAAAAGGCAAGCTACAGAATGGGAGAAAATCTTTGCAAATCAGATATCTGATAAGAGATTAATATGTAGAATAGAGAACTCCTGCAGCTATAAAGAACAACAATAACAAACAACAAATAACCTCAATTTAAAAACAGGCAGAAGAGTTGAATGGGCCTTTCTACAAAGATAAGATAAAAATGGTGAACAAGCATATGAAAAGATGTTCAACATCACTAATCATTAGAGAAATGCAAATCAAAACTACAATGAGGTGTCACCTCAGACCTATTCAGATGCCAACTATTGAAAAAACAGAAAATAATCAGTGATGGTGAGGATAAGGAGAGATTGGAACATTGTGCACTGTTGGTGATATTTTAAAATGGTTTAGCTGCGAGAATACAACAGAAACACTTCCTGAAGTGCCAGGCCCTGGACAGTGTATGACCCCTTCTTACTACAGTATTACTCTCAGGAGGAGGAAATATAACAAGCTTTCATAACACACAAAAGACAGAAACCTAGATATAATGATAAGACAGGAATTCTTTCCAAAAGAAAGATCAAAAAGAAATCACAGCCAGGGATTTGTTCAAAAGAGATATAAGCAATGTAGCTGAACCAGAATTTACAGCAATAGTCATGAGAACACTAACTGGGCTTGAATGAAACATAGAAGACATCAGAGAAACCCTTGCTGCACAGATAAAAGACCTAAAAACCAGTCAGATGAAATAAAAAATGCTATAACAGATGCAAAACTGACAGGATGTAATCACAATGAGGATGGAAGAAACACAGGAACAAATAGATGATAAAGAAGATAAAATTATGGAAAATAATGAAGCTGGAAAGAAGATGGGAAGAAAACTACTAGACCACAAGTATAGACTTACAGAACCCAATGATTCCACAAAGTACAATAATATCTGTATCATAGGAGTCCCAGAAGAAGAGTGGGAAAAGGGGGTAGAAGGTTTATTTGAACAAATTATAGCTGAGAATTTCCCTAATTTGGGGAAGGAAACAGGCATTCAAATCTAAGAGGCATGGAGAACTCCCCTCAAAATCAACAAAAGCAGGTTGACACCAAGACATAGCAGAGTGAAACATGCAAAATACAAAGAGAGAAATCTGAGAGCAGCTGGGGACAAAAGGTCCTTAACCTACAAGGGTAGACACATAAGGTTAGCAGCAGACCTGTCCAAAACTTGACAAGCCAGAAAGAGTGGCATGATATATTCAATGTGCCAAATGGGAAAAATATGCAGCCAAGAATACTAAATCCAGCAAGGCAGTCATTCAGAATAGAAGGAGAGATAAAGAGTTTCCAAGACAAGCAAAAATTAAAGGAGCTCATGAACATTAAATCAGCTCTGCAAGAAATATTAAAGGGGACCCTTTGAGTGGGAAAGAGAGACGAAAAGCAACAAAGACTAGAAAGGAACACAATCTACAGGAATAATGACTTTACAGGTAATACAATGGCAATAAATTCATATCTTCCTTTTTTTTTTTAAAGATTTTATTTATTTATTTGAGAGACAGAGAGAGAGAAAGTGAGACAGAGAACAAGCAGGGGGTGGGGAGAGGGAGAAGCAGGCTCCCCACTGAGCAGGGAGCCTGATGCAGGGCTCGATCCCAGGACCCTGGGATCATGACCTGAGCCGAAGTCAGACACTTAACCGACTGAGACACCCATGTGTCCCTAAATTCATATCTTTCAATAATTACTCTGAATGTAAATGGACTCAATGCTCCAATCAAAAGACAGAAGGTATCAGAATGGATAAAAAAAAATAAGACCCATCGATATGTTGCTTACAAAAGACTCATTTTAGACCCCAAAACACCTCCAGTTTGAAAGTGAGGGGGTGAAGAACCATCTATCATGCTAATGGACATCAAAAGAAAGCTGGAGTAGACATACTCATATCAGACAAACTAAATTTTATTTATCTTTAAAGTATTTTACTTATTTATTTGAGTCAGTGAGAGAGAGAGCACAAGCAGGAGGAGCAGCAGGCAGAGGAAGAGGGAGAAGCAGACCACCCGCTGAGTAGGGAGCTTGATGTGGGGCTCGATCCCAGGACCCTGGGATCATGACCTGAGCCGAAGGCAGATGCTTAACTGACTGAGCCAACCAGGAGCCCCAGACAAACTAAATTTTAAACCAAAGACTGTAATAAGAGATGAAGAAGGGCACTATGTCATAATAGAGGGGCCTATCTGACAAGTTGATCTAACAATTGTAAATATTTATGCCCTCAACTTGGGAGTAGACAAATATATAAATCAATTAATAACAAACATAAAGAAACTCATTGATAATAATACAATAATAGTAGGGGACTTTAACAACCCGCTCATTAGCAGCACTGGACAGATCATCTAAGTAGAAGATCAACAAGGAAACAATGGCTTCAAATGACACACTGGACCAGATGGACTTAACAGATACATTCAGAGCATTTTATCCTAAAGCAGCAAAATACACATTCTTTTTGAGTGCACATGGAACATTCTCCCAAATATATCACACTGGGTCACAAATCAGGTCTCAACCAGTATAAAAAATTGATATCATACCATGAATATTTTCAGACCACAATGTTATGAAACTTGAAATGAACCACAAGAAAACAATTGGAAAGTCCACAAATACATGGAGGTTAAAGAACATCTGACAAAAAAATGAATGGGTTAATCAGGAAATTAAGGAAGAAATTAAAAAAATACATGGAGGCAAATGAAAATGAAAACATGACAGTCCAAATCCCTTGGGACACAGCAAAGGTGGACATAAGAGGGTAGATATAGCAATACAGGCCTTCCTCAAGAAGCAAGAAAAGTCTCAAATATACAACCTAACCTTACACCTAACGGAGTTGGAAAAGGAACAGCAAATAAAGCCTAAAGCCAGCAGAAGAAGGGAAATAGGATTAGAGCAGACATAAATGATATAGAAATAAAAAAAAGACAGAATGGATCAATGAAACTAGGAGCTTGTTCTTTGAAAGAATTAACAAAACTGATAAACCCCTAGCCAGACTTATAAGAAGAAAAGAGAGAGGACCCAAATAAATGAAATCATGAATGAAAGAGGAGAGATCACAACCAACACTAAGGGAATACAAACAATTATAAGAGAATATTATGAGCAATTATATGCCAACAAATTGGGCAATCTGGAAGAAATAGATAAATTCCTAGAAATATATAAACTACCAAAACTGAAACAGGAAGAAATAGAAAATTTGAACAGACCCATAACCAGCAAAGGAATTGAATCAGTACTCAAAAATCTCCCAACAAACAAGAATCCAGGGACAGATGGCTTTCCAGGAGAATTCTACCAGACTTTTAAAGAAGACTTAATACCTAGTCTTCTGAAGCTGTTCCACAAAAAAGAAATGGAAGGAAAACTTTTAAACTCATTCTGTGGGGCTAGCATTACCTTGATTCCAAAACCAAATAAAGACCCCACTAAAAAGGAAACTTACAAACCAATATCCCTGATGAATATAGATGCAAAAGTTCTCAAAAAGATGCTAGCTAATCAAATCCACCAGTACATTAAAAGGATTATTCACCATGATCAAGTGGGATTTATTTCTGGGCTGCAGGAGTGGTTCACTATCTCCAAATCAATCAACGTCATATACCACATTAATAAAAGAAAGGATAAGAACCAAGCATTTGACAAAATAAAGAATCCTTTCTTGATAAAAACCCTTAAGAAAGTAGGGATAGAAGGAACATATCTCAACATCATAAAGGTCATATACAAAAGACCCACAGCTAATATCATCCTTAATGGGGAAAAACTGAGAGCTTTTCCCCTAAGGTCAGGAACACGACAGGGATGTCCACTCTTACTATTATTGTTCAACATAGCACTGGAAGTTCTAGCCTCAGCAATCAGACAACAAAAGGCATCCAAACTGACAAAGAAGTGAAACTTGCACTCTTCACAGATGATATGATATTCTATGTAGAAAACCCAAAGACTCCACCAAAAAACTGTTAGAACTGATACATGAGTTCAGCAAAGTCACAGGATATAAAATCAACATATAGAAGTCTGTTGCATTTCTATACACCAATAATGAAACAGCAGAAAGAGAAATCAAGGAATCAATCCCATTTGCAACTGCACCAAAACCAGTAAGATACCTAGCAATAAACCTAACCAAAGAGGTAAAAGATTTGTACTCTGAAAACTATAGAATACTTATGAAGGCAATTGAAGAAGACACAACGGATTGGAAAAATATTCCATGCTTATGGATTGGAAGAACAAATATTATTAAAATGTCTATACTACCCAAAGCAATCTACACATTCAATGCAATACCTATCAAAAACCACCAGTAGTTTTCACAGAGCTAGAAAAAATAATTCTAAAACTTGTATGGAACCAGAAAAGACCCCAAATAGCTAAAGTAATGTTGAAAAAGAAAACCAAAGCTGGAGGCATCACAATTCCAGACTTCGAGCTATAATGCAAAGCTGTAATCATCAAGACAGTATAGTACTGACACAAAAACAGACACATAGATCAATGGAACAGAATAGAGGACCCAGAAATGGACCCACAACTGTATGGCCAACTAATCTTCGACAAAGCAGGAAAGAATATCTAATGGTAAAAGACAGTGTCTTCAACGAATGGTATTGGGATAACCGGACAGCGACATGCAAAAGAATGAAACTGAACCATGTTCTTATTCCATACACAAAAATAAATTCAAAATAGGTGGAAGATAAGGAACTTGTCACACGCTATAGAATGGATGAATCTTGGACATTGTGGTAAGTGAAATAAGCTAGTCACAAAATGACAAATACTGTATGATTCCACTTATATGAAGTATCTAGAGTAGTCAAATTCATAGAAACAGGAAGTAGAATGGTGGTTACCAGGGACTTGGAAAAAGGGGAAATAAGGAGTGTTGTTTAATGGGTAGACAGTTTCAGTTCTGCAAGATGAAAGAGTTCTGGAAATCTGTTGCAGAACAATGTGACTATAGTTAACACTACTGAACTGTACAGTTAGAAATGGTTATGATGGTAAATTTTATCTCACATGTTTTTACCACAATTAAAAATGAAAAATAAGCAAATAAACTGGAGACACCAGCTAGCCAAAAGATGCAATATGAACATTTTCCTTTTATGATTTCTAAGGTCTATTTCTGCTCAGCTTTCGTTTTGCAATATTCCACATTGGGTTCAACAGTTCCTATCTCTTTAGAGAACCTTTCTGTAAAGTCACCAGTATCCATGATCTCCAGAGCATTTTAAGATCTACCTATGTGTTGTCATATTTGGTGTCTCAAATCTTCTGAGCCCATCATCTAACAACTTTCCAAATAATAAGTAGTTTTGGATTTATTAAATAAACCAATTCTATTTACATACCATCTCACTGAAATAACATCTGATTCTTTAAATCATATATTATGAGGACACACACACACACACACACACACACACGCATATCTGTAAGGATATTGTCAAGCAAGAAAATTAAGTCTGATGAAGGAAAAGTCCTATTGAAGGAAATGTTTTGTATATATAGGAAGGGAAACAGAAAGAAAGAGTGTTTGTCCACCAAATCATTGAGTGCCTTCTCAGTCAACAAAGGGAATATTAGGTCAGTAAAGCGAAGCAGCATTAAAAAGAAAAAGAAAAAAACAATACTTGAGGATTTAAGGAAGACAGCAAACAAAGACAGGAATCTTTTCAGGAGAACTGAGAAGAGAGTTTGGTTGTTGGTCAATTAATTTATGGCTCATTAATATTCAACACTGGCTGATTGTATTACTTCCTTTCTTTACTGATGTCAAGTCATAATTATTGGAGCTGGTTTTTCGTCTCCCATTTGTGCATGCCCCAGTATATCTCCCAAAATGAGACTATTTTGAAGGAATGTTTTGTAAAGCAGCATTGGAAGAATGAGAAAGGCAGTAAGCCACTGGAAGACCCAGTGGGAAGAGGACATTACTCTGCCCAAGATAAGAAAGTTAGTATAGAGAGAAACAAGATGGTGATCATTAGCAAAGCGTCCAAGTTCCCTTCCTTTTAGCAACAGCAAAGAGAGTTTTCATATCTCTCCAGGTTCTGCAGGCAACTGTTTCTCCTGTTCAATGGCTTCCCAGAAGGTGTTGAGTGAATAGATAACAGCCAGAAAAATGGAGTGAGGGCTTCTAAAGAGGAGAGATGATGACTCCACAGGCCAAGAGCCAAGAGGAAATTCTAGGCTGCTTTCAAGATTCATTGCATGAAGAGTTCCAAAAAGCCCTGGGAAGTTGAACATAAAAGTAATTGCAAACCAACGTCTTACCACAGCTTCTCTGGATAACAAAAAAGGTGTCAGCAATTGTCATTGAGGCAAATGGGCTCTATAAGCAGAGGTTGCTCTGGAATCCATGGGATCTCTATAGAGAATAATGCCTTTGTAGTTGATAGATACACTATGCAGAATTTCCTGTTAATTAAATCTTGAAATACAATTCTGTGGCAAGAGTTCTTGTACTGAATTTCAAATATTTCTGGGCTTGGGGGAAGGGAAAGAACAGGGAGGAAATTACAACACTGGATAGTATTATATGAAATTAATTACCCACAGGGAGTTTATAAAAGATTGATTACAAGGATGATTGTCTTCATCCATGATTTTCCCATTCTTTACTAATTGTGTTTCTAGCTATTGAATCAATGTGATATTTCAGCAAAGGCTCTGATAGTCCTTAAAGTTCTTGCTTTTGTGTTAAATGAAGATCAACCATCTGTCTCTCTTCTGGTATTTTTTAGCGTAATGCAAAGTCATATCAGTTGATGACTAACAGATTTTTTTTCTGGTAAACCTTCTCCTTTTATCTCTTTGGCGGAATAGTAAGGTCATGTATTATTAGCATAATAAATGGATATGCATGCACACATATAGAAACTATTTTGCAAGTACAAACAAATGAGTTGGGTTTCAAAAGTTCACTTTCAGGTCAGCTGATCAGAACATGGAATGCTTAGCTATACAAAAATATTGTTAGAATTTAATGCTTTTAAAATGATGTTAAAATTGGACACTGGTATCCTACAAGGAATTTTTACAGAAAAATCCAAAAGACTAATGGTCTTTCCCTAATTTTCAGGGTAATGCAATTATTAGATATTTTCTTGGTTTAAAGGGTTTTCCCCATATATTTTCTCTCAATAATAAAAGAACATCTGAGAGCTTACTGTGAGCTAAGTGTTTTACATACATTAACTTCTTTAATCTTCTCAAGGATCCTATTATACAGAGAAAAAAACACAAATGACTAATTTTCCCCCACAGTGCTCAAATACTAGGTGGTAGAGCTAATGTGGTAGATGTAAACATGTCCACAAGGTCTTTTACATTTCTCTCAATCAGAGTCTATGTCCCCTTCCCTTGAAATTAGGCCAGCCTTAGTGACTCACTTATAACCAACTGAATCCAGTAGTGACACTGTGTGATTTCTGAGGCGAGGTCAGAAAAGGTCATGCAGCTTCCCCTGGCTCTGTTGTGATGCTTGTTCTGGTAGAAGCCAACTGGCAGGTAAGAAATCTGACCATCCTGAGACCTCCCTGCTAGAGAAGCCATAGATAGACACTCTGGTCATCAGCTCAGCATCAACTGTCAGTCATTAAGCAAGTCATATAAATTTCTAGCAGAGGTAAGCTTTTAGATGCCTACAGCCCCATATTTGACTGCAAATGTATGAGAGATTCTAAGTGAGAACTACTAGGTTGTTATGTTAGTGTTGGGGTAATTCATTACGAAGTAATAACAACCAGAACAGCCAATAACAGCACCTAGGTTTGTTGGCCTCTAATGCTCATCTTAAGATACACATCTTACTGCTTTCCTTAAACCTTTGGTATTGTTGCTACTTTTCCACAGTAAAATCAAGTATGAAACTCAATTTAGTATAAAATTATCTATTTAGCTATGTAATTAAGTTTAGGATATCCATAGTACTTTGAGTTCTGCAAAACATTTCCCTCAATTCTATTCTGTCTCTTAACAATCCAGAGAACCACTACTTTACAAATAACAGTCAAGTTCTCACTCATTCTGCCAACATTTACTGAGTACCTACTATAAGTCAGGCAGTGTAAAAACTGCTGTAGATACAAGAGTGAATTAACATGAGCTTCATCATCTTGTCAATGGTGGGGGCTGGGAGAAAATGGGGAAGGGTGCACATATAAACAAACAGGACGACAAAATAAAAGTTCTGTGACTGAAGAATGCACAAAAGAGCTGCTGGTTGAGCAGAGTCTAGAAGTTAGTGTTCAGGTGGTTGGAGGAAACAGGGGAAAGGACTCCCTGGGGCAGTTCATCTGTAGCACTAACCTCAAACGCTTTCTTAGTCCAAGACCTCCTGAGCGTTGACCAGTCAGAAGGGAGAGACTGGAGAGAATAATTCAAAGGGTGAAAGCTAAGAGGATCTTCCAAAAACACAGCTCTGAGGGGATGCTGGCTGAGCTTGAGAGAAACCAGAGGTAGGCACCCAGATCCTATTATGTCAGGGGAGTTTCTAAACAAAAGGTTGCCTATATTCAGTCTACCAGGCATTGACTTTGGGTGAAGACATTTTCTCTTCCTTTTTTCCCTCCTATAAAATAATTATAATAGTTCTTATTCCTAAACTGATTTTTTTTTTTTTCCTAATGAGGTGAGTTAATGTCTATGGAGATTCCTGATTTTCTTGTGAGGAAAAAAAGATGTTTCAGGGATGGAAGTTATCATTATTCCAGTAGTACAGATTTAGATTCTAAGAATAAGGAAAACATCTCTTTTCATTCAAGCAGTATACTCTATTCAAAGGAGCTATTTTTAACACAGTGCATCTCTTGCTCAATGAGGTGGCAAGCAATGTTTTCTCATATGCTTGGGTTGCTCACACCTTTCATTTAGCCACCCACAGCTAGAGACTGCCCTGTTTATCTAGTAAGTTAGTAATTGTTGTATCCATATTTATTTTCTTACCTTTCTTTTTCTGCCCAGACTCCTGCTTGGGGAACTGTTTCTTTGAGAAACAGAGCTACGGAACCCACGGCCTCACCTGTCCTACTAGGAGTGAACCTGTGACTCCGGCTGGCCAACAGGAGTATTGTACTCCTCCTCAAACACAGTGATTGGTCTAAGGCTGGGCAAGTGATTCAACAGAACACAGAATGTTTGTCAAGGATTGATATGGGTGACCCAGGAGAGAGGGTTATTTACTCATTTGAGGTCATGAACTCTAAGGACTGTGTAAATCTGGTGCTGTCAGGACTCATCTTCTCCATCATGTAGACAGAGCAAGCCTACAAATTAAAACCAATACCAAAAAAACCAAATTAATAAATTAATAATGTAGAGAATGATACCTTCATTTTATGTACCTGGTTCAATTCTGGAAGTTATCCCCCCTTGGACATTTAGGTTAAATAAGCCAATTTTTTTTCTGGCTTAAGCTGGTTTGAATTGGGTTTCTGTTACTTCCAACCAAGAGTACTGGCTAATTAAATTTATTCTAATATAATTTGGGGTTCCTGGACCCAATTCCACCATGTGTATCAGGTGGGAGAGGTGAACTTCCCACACAACACCAAGAAATTCTTGGACATCACCAGAATGTCTGGGAATTCAACTCAATTTGATGGCTATTTACCAAAAGATAGCATCAGATTCCACAGGTTAAGGATTCAGTTCTACAAGACTCCCCCCAATCCTCCACCCACTTCAGATGCCAGTCACAAGTCCAGATTGTAACTTGTGTTTCTGACTGATTGACTATTTGATCAGAGGTTCCCAAGACCTCCTCCTCAGGTTTGACTAATTTGCTAGAGCCGTTCACAGAACTCAAAGAATTGTCTTATCTACTAGGTTATCAGTTTACTATGAAAAGATAGAACTCAGAAACAGATAGAAGAGATGGATAGGTTGAGGTATGTGGAAAAGGCTTGGAGCTTCCACGCTCTTTCTTGTCAGCCACTCTCCCAATACCTCCAAATGTTCACCAAAATGGAAGGTCTCTGAACCGTGACCTTTTGGGTTTTATGGAGGTTATATTACATATTATGGAGGTTATATTACACCGGTGACCACTGGGGATTGATCCAACCTCCAACCAATCCTGTCCCCAGAAGTCAGGGAGTGGAACTGAAAGTTCCAACCCTCTAATCACATGGTTGTGGTAACCAGCCCTGGTAACCAGCCTCCATCCTTAGAGGCTTTCCAAAAGTCACCTCATTAAAATAACAAAAGACATTTTTATCACTTTCAATACTTAGAGGTAATTACAGGGGTTCTGGAAGCTGTGAGCTTTGGATGTGGATGAAGACTAACTATGTGAGCAATAAATTTTGGTCATCTGAATGATCACATATATATATTTCTTATAAATAGCAATATTGTAGATTCATAATTCTGGAAACATCTTTAACCATCCATATGAAATACCATCTCATTACCCTCCTTCCAAACTCCCTGACATATTCATTCAGTGTGGTGGTGTTGTTAGAGGCGAAGCCTTGAACACAGACAGAACTGGGGTTTAATATTGGCTCTACCATATACAAGTTACAAGTTTTTGAGCAAACCAATGATTTTCTTAAACCCGTTTTCTCTGTAAAATAGGGATATTTTCACATGCACCTCCCAGATTTATTTTGAGGTGATTAAAGTAAAGCACTCAGATCAGCACCCTTTTACAGGGTATCCTGGACACCAAAAATGTTGCTTGGGCAACATGTATGTCCAAGGATATTTCTCTTTTATTCCTCAAGTCATGTCTTTACATGACTTTACAGAAGTATTTTCCTGTTAGAAATTTCATGCCACTCTCTCTTTGACACCATAGTACATCCCAGGTACCTGCAGGTCAGTGCCATATCTGCACGCTATGATTATTCCCAGGAGTTGAGATAGTCATTGACCCATCCAAGGAGTTCGGTTGAACCTAAGTATCTTCCAGAAATTCTTCCACCACTGCCTTGGCAATTGCAGACACAACCAGATGAAGGAGGGCCAGCCAGGTAACCAAGTTGGCTGGAAGCACCTAGGGGTTTATATTGCAGCATCCATTCTCTGCGAAGAAACAAAGACATCCTTCATATTAATATTCAGCCCTGAAGAAAGAATCATTGTATATCCATTCTCTATCCATTTTAGTAATTTGCTTTTGCCTCACTGATTTCAAAGAGTAAACTTTTCTCAAGGTTGGTTGAGAGCTTGAGTTTAGAAGCAATAAAAAAGAATTTAGAGTTCAAAAGTGTACATCCTCAATTGTGTTGGCTTCTCCAGGTGCTTAGCTTGACTTCTGGATTGGTTGTTGCAGGTTCGTTTTATGCTTCAAAAATTGCTTTTCTATTTCTTACAATACAGAGTGTTTCAAGCTACCCTGTGGTAGAAAGGAGGTAGGAGTCGTAGTGATAAGACAAGGTGAACACTGCTTGAGTACTTCCCTTGCACCTTGTTCTACCTGTAACTCAGAGCTTTTCCCAAAAGTAGGGAAGAAGAGGAGGCTTAACCTGTCTCCCAAACAGCCTTCCAGTGTATTAGGAGGGGAAAATTTCTGTGCAAAACAATTTTTATTTATTTATTTATTATTTCAAATTTTAATTTAAATTCTATTTAGTTAACATATATGGTATAATTAGTTTCAGGTACAGAATTTAGTGATTCATCACTTACAAATAACACCAGAGCTCATCACCAGTGCCCTCCTTAATACCCATCACTCATTTAATCCATCCCCTTACTCACCTCCCCTCCAGCAACCCTCAGTTTGTTCTCTATAGTTAAGAGTCTCTTAGGGTTTGCTTCCCTCTCTCCCTCTCTTTTTAAGGAAGTAGCCAACAGTGGTTGAGCCATTCTTAATCTTCCTCAGTTTCTGCTTTCAAAGTTACTCCCAAATAGGGGCGCCTGGGTGGCTGTCGTCAAGCGTCGGCTTTCGGCTCAGGGCGTGATCCCGGCATTCTGGGATCGAGCCCCACATCAGGCTCCTCCGCTGGGAGCCTGCTTCTTCCTCTCCCACTCCCCCTGCTTGTGTTCCCTCTCTCGCTGGCTGTCTCTCTCTGTCAAATAAATAAATAAAATCTTTAAAAAAACAAAAACAAAAAACAGAAAAAAACCAAAGTTACTCCCAAATAAATACATAATCTGTTCTGGTTATTCTCTGTCACCCACCCCCACCCTCATGGACAGGGAATCTGGCAAACAACTTCAGCAGGGTTCCCCTGTCATCTGACTTCTAGTTGGGTTCTGTCCATGAGAAACACCTGGAAAGCAAAAGGAATGGGAGATCAGAATAGCTCCTCCCCCACTTGCTTCCAGCTTTGGTGCCTATAACCCCTACAGTAACAGCCCCTAATGGCTCTTCCACAGTTCCAGCCATCCTCAGGCTCAGAGACACTATTTTCTTCTCTTGCTCCTTCAGGCCTAGGGGTGTAATGGCTTCCCATTGTTGCTGTCCCTGGGTGCCTCAGTGTTCCTTTTTGGTTTCTCTAACCTGCCCACACCTCTGGAGACACTCCCTTAATTAAAGTCTCTTTAGTTAAACTCCTTTAAACAGAATTTTGATTTCTGCCAGGACTTTGAATGCTGTGTGATTAAGTTAAAAATAGTTTGTTTACTATGCAAGCATAATTTCAAGATAAGTTTTCTTAATTTCCTTCCAATTAGACTGTCCCTACAAAGCCCATTCTACACAGAAATTCTGGAAGTGCCATAAGGAATATCATAATTCAATCCTGGGGTAGATGGTTCTGTTAAAGAAAAAATCATAATGGGATGATTATCTTGGTTAAGAAAGCCCCCACTTGTCATTGCCTGAGGTGATCTGGGGAGTAAGAACATATTTATATTCTGAGGGAAACCTTGAAGAGAAGAATGAGTAAATGAGTAAAGGGCCTGGAAAACAGGAAGAAAGGAAAGCAAAAAAGGGTCGTGGAAGAGAAGAACCTCAAGATATGGCAGGAAACAGGCAGGGAGAAATTCTCAGTGGTGGGAAATGATCATAAATGCCAGGATTAGTGATGTCTAAAATTGTTAAAGGTTATTTTGTCTTCTGTGTTGAAATTACCGTTATCCTGTTCCTTTCACCCCATCTTCTCCCACCATGCCATTCCTCCCTTGAAAGATCAATAAAAGTCGGCTCCAAGTAACAGTTTGTAAAATTAGTGCTCCAGGGGGCTTGAAAGAAGAGAGCTGAAGGTCTCAGATGGAGCCCTTCAGAGGGAATGGGGCTTGTTCACGCTGAGAGGGATGTTAGGAGGAGGCACGCGTGGAGAAGCAGGCAGCTAGGAACCTTACGGAAAACTGTGAGTCCTTTAAAAATCCATAGAGATGCTGGGTTGTATTTACATATTATTTAATTAATACTGAGGACCATGGTGATAGACCTCCATTGTTAACTCCAGAAGGCTGGAATATGTTCACGTAAACCGTGTATGACTCGATCAGAACAAACAAGAACGATAACATTAACGACACATGAAAGTGTGTTCTGAGTTTGAAATTTTTAGAAAGAATTTCTGAAGTAGTGAGCAAATACGTGGATGTTTACACTGGCAAATGGGAAATTTTCTCTAAGTGCTTAGAATGGTGCCTGGCATAAAGTAATTGCTGTATGTGTGTTTGGTGTTTTATTCTTTCAAATGAGAAACATCCATAAACAAATAACTTAAGAGGAAAGACCATACAATTAAAGTAGGATAGGTAGATAGACAAATGGATGGGTAGATAGGTAGAAGGCCGAACAGAGAGATTTAAAATATTAAAGAAATAATGGTTATTATTTCATCGTTATTGGTGTGACCTGGGCTTCATTGTCCAGAGTGCCCTTCCTTTTTTCCTGCACTCAGATTGCACCTTCTGATGTTCCTAAGGGTCATGCAGCTACATATTCCAAGAAATTCAGATTTAAGTCAAGAATACAAACGTAAGTGTGTGTTCATGGTCTATGGGAAGCATCATCGATGGAAGAAATAACTCAGGGTTCTCACAGGAGAGCAACCACAATGCATGTTATGCTTCTGTACTTTGTGTAAGACCCCATTTAGATACATTTGATACTCAGAGCTACCTTCCTATTATTACCTCATTTCATGGAGGAGGAAATCGAGGGACAGAGAATTAACTTGCTGGAGATTTCACAGCTAGTAAGCAGCAGAGTCAGGATTCAAACCTAGATAGTTCAACTCCAGAGCTGCAGTTCTCAATGACTAAATTACCTCATCTTAAAGCCAGAAATAAGCAGCCTGGTAAACGTTCCACTTTGGCCCAACTACCTAAATATTTTATTGACATATTTAGGGGGGACATAATTCCAAAACTGCATAAAATATGCTAATTATCACTGAATGTGGGAAGGCAATAATCTAATAAGAATTTATTCATTCTTTCAACAAGTATTTAGTGAGCACCTACTAAGTGCCAGAAACTCTCTAGGCACCGTGGCAAATATCTATGAAGAGTGTGGACAGAAATCCATGCCTTCACGGAGCACAGATTCCAGTGAGGCGGATACAGGTGATAAACAAAATAAGGCATATATATTATGAAAAAATAAAACAAAGAGGAAAAGAAGGAATAGTCAAGGAAAGCCTCTACAAGAAAGTTGTTCATTTGTTTAGGAAGCCCTGGAGAAGGGAAATGAAATATTGTGTTTACCTTTCTCCCTTTCTTTCTATTCTCCTCTTCACTAAGATGAAACATGAATGTGAGTTAAACAGCCACAGGAACCTGCTTACCATAATCTTAAAAATTCACTCTTCCACTAATGCAAAACCAGAATTATTGCTATTATATTGTCATTACTCTTCAAAATCCTTTTAAGGTTGCAGCGACTTCCTTTCTTGTGCTGGGGTGCAGCCACATGTCTGTGGTTCTTGAAAGAGCCTTCTAAGCCAGAGCAGCACCTTCACCTGACCATCTCTCCATTAACGTCAAGGGCAAGTTTATCTGACCTTCACCAAATGCCTTGGGCAGTTCAGTGTCCTTTCACATGGGACATTTGACTTGTCAAGAGATCAGCTGAAGTCCCTGAGGCTTGATCTTGAACTTGTCTGAAGTTAAGACACTGGATGAGATTTCCCCTTCTTTTCCTGTTTTGTATACATGTGTGTTTGTGCTAAAAAGGCAATATTGTCACAGAACCTACATAGACAATCACTATAGAATTATACAGTCATGGTAAGAAATCATGCTGTAATGTGTTTTTTCATGGATTCCCATAAGTGATCTAGCCTAAACACTCCAGAATGGGGCACCTGGGTGGCTCAGTTGGTTAAACATCTGACTTTTGATCTCAGCTCAGGTCTTGATCTCAGGATTGTGAATTCAAGCCTCACATTAGGCTCCATGCCTAGTGTGGAACCTACTTAAAAAAACAAAACAAACAAATAAACAGCAACAACAACAACAACAAAAACAAAACAGAAAAAAAATCCAGAATAACAAATGCTCCCCAAAAGAGGATAAATAAAATTTGAACAAAATCCCCAAGCATGAAAAGAATAATTTTAATTCACCAAAGGGTTTATTTCCACTCTTTAAAAAATCTTCAGAAATTCTAAATGGTCATCATTTTCTCTCTGTTCCTTGAGGACGGTCATTTTCTCTTTCATAAAACATAACCATGATCTCCTCTGGTTTCGAATATCATGGAACATCAAAGCTAGACAACCCTTGTATCAGTTGATGCTATGGCATTTCTAAACAACCAGTTCTCATAGTTAATGCTTGCTTTCAGTCTGTTCAAACATGAAATCAGTGTGAACAACAAAGAAATGCATTCTCCAGGAGTATCCCTGCCACCCAGACCACTCCCTCTTTTCCTCTACACCTGTTTCTTCCTCATCCAAAGTTAGGTAGTAATTATCACTATTCCTGTCATCCTTCCCTCCCTTCTCCTGTTCATTCCTGGATTCTCAGTTGTTCTCAAACTTTAGAGGGGATACAGATCAGCCCAGAGTTCATTACACACATGTAGTCTTGAATCCTTCCTCCCATACTACAATTATTTTTTTAGGAACATGGTTTTATTTTTAAAATATTTCCGCCAGCTTTACTGAGATATAATTGACATATAATATTATGTAAGCTTAAGGTGTACAAGTGATGATTTGATATGTGTATATATTGTAAAATGCTGCAATAAGGTTAGTTAACACATCTATCATCACATAGCATTACCATTTTGTGTGTGTATGCTCAGAAATTTTAGGATCTACTTTCATAGAAAGTTTCAAGTCTACAATACAGTACAATTAACTATAGTCACCTTGCTGGACATTAGATACCACCCTATAATTTTCTATTTAGTAGGCTTGGATCAGGGTCCAAGAATCTGCATTTTATTTTTTATTTATTTCTTTTATTATTTTATTTATTTTTTTCATGATAAGTGTACTCTTTAATCCTCATCACTTATTTCACCCATCCTCCCTGGGAACCATAAGTTTGTTCTCTACAGTTAAAAGTCTGTTACTTGGTTTCTCTCTCTCTCTTTTTTCTTCATTTGTTTTGTTTCTTAAATTCCACATATGAGTAAGATCATATGGTATTTGTTTTTCTCTGACTGACTTATTTCACAAAGCATTATACTCTCTAGCTCCATCCATGGTGTTGCAATGGCAAGATTTCATTCCTTTTTATGGCTGAATAATATTCCATTGTATATATATATCACTTCTTCTTTGCCCATTCATCAATTGATGGAAACTTGGGCTGCCTCTGTATCTTGGCTGTTGTGAATAATGCTGCTATAAAAATAGTGTTTTGGTATTTTGGGGGTAGATACACGGTAGTGTGATTACCGAATTTTGCAGGATAGTACTATTTTTAACTCTTTGAGGAAGCTCCATACTGTTTTCCACGGTGGCTGTACCAGTTTGCACTCCCACCAACAGTGCAAGAAGGTTCCCTTTTCTCCACATCTTCACCAACACTTGGTGTTTCTCATGTTTTTGATTTTAACCATTCTGACAGGTGCGAGGTGGTATCTCATTGTGGTTTTGATTTGCATTTCCCTGATGATGAGTGATGGTGAGCAACTTTTCATGTGTCTGTTGGCCATCTGTATGTCTTCTTTGGAGAAATGTTTATGTCTTCTGCTCATTTTTTAATTGGATTATTTGTTTTTTGGGTGTTGAGTTTTATAAGTTCTTTATATATTTTGTATACTATCCTTTATCAGATGTCATTTGTAAATATCTTCTCCCATTCGGTAGTTGCCTTTTAGTTTTGTTGATTATTTCCTTTGCTGTGCAGAAGTTTTTTATTTTTATATAGTCTCAATAGTTTATTTCTGCTTTTATTTCCCTTGCCTCAAGAGACATATCTAGAAAAACATTGCTATGGCCAGTGTCAGAGAGATTACTACCTGTGCTCTCTTTAAGGATTTTTATGGTTTCAGATCTCACATTTAAGTTTTTAACTCAGTTTATTTTTGTGAATGGTAAGAGAAAATAGTCCAGCTCCATTCTTTTGCATGTTGCTGTCCAGTTTCCCTAACACCATTTGTTGAAGAGGCTGTTTCCCATTTTATGTTAATTCTTCTTTTGTCAAAGATTAATTGACCATATAATTATTATTTCTGGGTTTTCTGTTCTCTTCCATTGATCTGTGTGTGTGTTTTTATGCCAGTACCATACTGTTTTGATGATTACTACTTTGTAATATACTTGAAATCTGAAACTGTGATGCCTCCAGTTTTGTTTTTTAGTTTTCAAGATTGCTTTGGCTATTCCTGGGATGCAGTTTGGCTCCATATTTGCAAAACAATTAATGTGATATGTCACATCAATAAGAGGAAGGATAAAAACCATATGATCATTTCAATAGATGCAGAAAAAGCATTCTAGAAAGTACAGTATCCGTTCATGGTAAAAACCCTCTGCAAAGTAAGTCTAGAGGGAGCATACCTCAACATAAAAGGCCTTCTATGTAAAACCTGAAGCCAACATCATACTCAATGGTGAGAAACTGAAAGCTTTTCCCCTAAGGTCAGGAACATGAGAAGGATATCCACTCTCACCAGTTTTATTCAACATAGTACTGGAAGTCCTAGTCAGAGCAATTAGACAACAGAAAGAAAGAAAAGGCATCCAAATTGGTAATGAAGAAGTAAAACTCTCACTATTTGCAGATAACATGATACTATATATAGAAAACCCTACAGACTCCACCAAAAGCTACTAGAACTGATAAATGAATTCAGTAAAGTCACAGGATACAAAATCAATGTACAGAAATCTGTTGCGTTCCTATCCGTTAATAATGGAGCAGCAGAAGGTGAAATTAAGAAAACAATCCCATTTACAATTGCACCAAAATCAATAAAATATCTAGGAATAAAATGAACCAAAGAGGTGAAAACCTGTACTCTGAAAACTATAAAACACTGAAGAAAGAAATTCAAGACAACACAAAGAAATGGAAAGACATTTCATGCTCATGGGTTTGAAAAACAAGTATTGTTAAAATGCCTATACTACCCAAAGCAATCTCCAGATTTAATGCAATCCTTATCAAAGTACAAAACAGCATTTTTCTCAGAAGCAGAACAAGCAATCCTAAAATTTGTGTGGAACCACAAAAGAGCCTGCATTTTAAATAAGCATTCCTGGTGATTCTGTTATATGAAAGTTCGAGGACCACCATTTGAAAAACAGTGTTAGTGACAGCAAAATAATTTCTTATGAGAGGATCTAGTAAAATTTTAGATTTTGGATATGTTCAGTGTAGAATGAAGATTAAATGTAAGAATTGTAAAAATGTACCATTATGGAATGTTCTGGCTGGGAAAAAAGATCATTCTAGGCAAGTGCTTTCATTTCACAGATGACGAAATACAGGTTCCAACTAGTTAGGTGATATGCCCAAGGGCTATAATAAGTTCGTGGCAGAACCAGGGCTAGAAATAAGGTCTCAATGCCCCATTCAGGTTTTCTTCTCTCCACCTTACATTCTAAAATGAAGTAAAACTAAGAGGATTAATTAGAAAAGTTCTCTTTGTTTTTTTAACCTTTTGTAGGGCTCTAGAGTTTCTAATTGTCTCTCAAAATACAGCTTCATTCTATTTAAACATTTTGGAAGGGTAACAAAGGAGTTGATTGCCACAAAAGCAGAAAAGAACATGGAAAAATACAGCTGGTAGAGACAAGTTTTTCTGGGTGAAGAGATTCTGAACCACGATTTTATGTTTTAAATACTTGTAATTAGACCCCTCTATATAAACACTCCAGTCTCCTTTTGGCTTTTCAACATACAGTCTTTCTTTTTTCTGCACAGCAAGGTCAAATTGTGTCTTGTTGATGCATGCACGATAAGCAAGGTGCATGTACCATGAAGGCTAACCTTCGGGTCATTATTTTCAAGAATAAGGTATTAAGGACCTACTTACTACACCAACACGGAAAACCAATCCTTTGACACTCGCATGTCAAACTCTTCTCCACTATTATAGGACCAAAATCAATTTCAAAGTTGTACTGCTAGCAGTTTTGCAGGAATTTATGGTCAGTGATTTCCAGGTAGAAAAATGACAATTATGAGCAATGTGTAAAATTATTGTATAAAACTATTGGTCTGATTGCTTGGAATGTCCACCGCCCCAGACATTCTCTTCTTCAAAGGGAAGTATGTATCAGAAAGTAAACTGCACATTTGAAACTTGAAATCTGACATTCTTTAAAAAAGAAAAATTTCCACTCTCTCCACCAAAAAGACAGTGAACAGACTAGAATAGAAAGAGCACTAGAGTTGGAACCGGGTGACAGAGACCTGGCTTGACTGCTGTAGCAAGTTTTAACTTCAGTTTGCTCATGTGCAAAATGAGGATATCTCAACCTATCTGACAGACTGTCATGAGGCTTCTATAAGCTTACAACTATGAAGTGATCAAATAAATAAGATATTGTTATTTAGTAATTGATATGTTTATTTGCAGTGAAAATAGTGTTAAGAATATTATATCATGTGGTATTCGGAGGAAATGGTGACAATATTTATTATTAGATAATACCTATTTCTGGTAAAGGAGCAACACAGTCTTTTGCAAGCATAGCATTACATAAAGCATTTCAGTAATGTCATTCAGACTCCCTAGGGTCTTGGAACTAGCTTGTAGGTGCTGACTTGCTCCAACCCCCAAATTCCATTCGAGGCAGAAATTAAACCAAATAGAAGAAGGAGAGAGACATTTGCAGGGAAGGGGAACATGAGTAGGGATAAATGACATTTAGGTTCTCCCTGCTAGTTCATCAATTCCTTGTACACAAGTCCAAATTTAAGATTGTTTCTAAGTGGACCACCTCCAGTAAGTTTTTTGCCTCTGTAACTTGTCACATCTAATGCACTAAATTAGAAAATTAAACAGCAGTGGTTTGAGTGCCACTTTGTCATAATCACAGAGCTTGGAGCTGGAAGGGATGCATTTTTAGGAAGCTTCTTAGCTGAGTCTGACACTTAACCAAGTTTGGGAATTAAAGCCAAAGATCATTTAATTCAGCAGTTCTCAATCTCTGTTTGAATCAACAGGAGAATTTTTTTTAAATTACCAAGATAACTTATTGAGCCGGACACCAGAATATTTAAAAAGTCTTTCTGACATTTCTAATGTGCAGTTGGGGTTAAGAACAATTGATTTAGCTTAGTTCCTCATTCGATGAGTGTACTGAGCTCCTCTCCTCTTGGAGGGAGTAAATTGTTAAATTACTACAAGCATCTACAAATATGAATACTCAATTCAACTCAAACAATCTTTATTAAGCATCTTTATGATACAAATCCTGGTCCAAGTGGCCTTACTGACTCATAACAGGGTTGAAAATAACTCAGAATTATATAAGACAAAATAAGGTAAATGCTATAGGGCAGGAAAACAAGGTGTTTGAGTATTTCAAAGGGCTGAGAAATAACTGAAGGTCTTTATCAGGAACATGGCAGAAAATTCCTAAAAATCAGAGGATGTTGACTTCTTTTTTTTTTTTTTTAAAGATTTTATTTATTTATTTGACAGAGATAGAGACAGCCAGCGAGAGAGGGAACACAAGCAGGGGGAGTGGGAGAGGAAGAAGCAGGCTCATAGCGGAGGAGCATGATGTGGGGCTCGATCCCATACCACCGGGATCACGCCCTGAGCCGAAGGCAGACGCTTAACCGCTGTGCCACCCAGGTGCCCCAGAGGATGTTGACTTCTAAAAGCTAGTGCGTTTTGAACCTGTGGAACTGTAGATAATAATGTGACATGGATACTGCAATTCTATCTCCTGCTTTGAACATTACCCTGTGTGCCAAAGAGTTGTAAAGACTTTTGCTCATCATGGTCAGTAGAGCTATAAAGGAATATTGCTGAAAGGAATACTGCTATAAATAAGGGTAATCTTTCATTTCTTTTAACTTGTATTTAAGTTATAGGATTGCACTCATTATTTCTAAAGTCCTGAAAAATTACTTGAGAATGACTATGAATGATGACTATGGAAGATGTGGTCATTCCTGGATACTTTTTAAAATACTTTTAACTCGGGGCGCCTGGGTGGCTCAGTCGTTAAGTGTCTGCCTTCAGCCCAGGGCGTGATCCCGGCGTTCTGGGATCAAGCCCCACATCAGGCTCCTCCACTATGAGCCTGCTTCTTCCTCTCCCACTCCCCCTGCTTGTGTTCCCTCTCTCGCTGGCTGTCTCTATCTCTGTCAAATAAATAAATAAAATATTAAAAAAAAATACTTTTAACTTACAAAATATATTGCAATGTATGTCCAATATATATTCTAATTTCAGGGATACCCAGCTAGTTCAGGGTCTCAGCACGTATCAGCTTAATCATCTCAAAGTCTCCTTTCTGGGTTGCTTTCTTCTAATCTCTTACTTCATACAATTGATTCTACAAATTGTTGTAGAATTAGTAAATCTAAAACACTAATTGTTTTTAATGTATAATGAAACTTCATTTTGCTATACATAACCTTATAATATCCATTTACATGTTTTCTCCTTTCAAAGTTTAATTATTATTTGTTTATCAAAGTAATGCATGTAAATAATTAAAAAACCAGAAAATACTACAAGGCTTATATTAGAACACAGCTCTCTACTGCTTTATCCCTTCACACTTCCAATTTCTGCTCCCCGGATTTTTCAATATTGAACGTTGCCTACTGATTTTCTACTCTAAAGGATCTAAAGGATTTTCTATCTCAATTATACACTCCCTGCCCTCTGCCTTCCTGCAAACAATAGGGAATATACTACTTAATAAGACAAAGTCCCCGTATTTATGAACTTACATTCAGGTGTAAAATGGTAAATAATAGACAAGTAGCCAAATAATCTAATAATTCCAGAAAGTGATCCAGGATATGCAAAATATATATATAAAGAAGGACAAGAGAAAACGATACATGCTCCCTTTCTCCATCCACCCAGTATCGTTATACCAACATTTTTGATGTTTTCGCTGGTATAACTATACAAATATTATTCCACACTGAGGTGTAACTTGTACTATTTATTGGAAGGGACCTGTGCAGATGGGGAGCCCAAGGCCTTGGCTCCATTAGCTTCATGATAAATCTTGCTCTTCATCTTGCCCTCTGCCAGGGACTAAAATGGTGTCCCTGACTTTATTGGCTGAAGAGGGCATCTGGGAGGTCTAACTATTGTTTATAGTCTTCGGTTAATTCTCTTCTTTTTCATCCTACTCGATAGCCTGGCTCTTTAGGAATAACCAGTATCTTTAAATCCGGGGCTTTTCTGGCATTTCTAGTTCAGTGGGTGCACTTGTTGTTGGGGTATCTCTCTCTCATCCCAGACAGTCAGGCTTCACTTGCTTTGCTGAGCAGTCTTTTACCGCTCATTCATGTACTTCCCATTTTCTAAAATCTTGAAGATATCTCTTAGTTACTGTCATCACCCACCCTGCTCTCTGTTATAATGGGTTTATTCCTTTTAACGATGGCTTTGCTGCCATTTATGTGGGGCTTTAGAAGAGTATAAAAATAAGCAACCACGTTCAATTGCCATATTTAATTGGAAGCGTCATTCCATCATTAAGTATTTTTATGTCTGCTATTAATTCTAATATTTTATTACCATTTAAATAACTTCATTATAAATCAAAACATTTGTTGTGCTCCATATTTGAAAAATTAATACTTCAATGTTCTTAGAGTCTGGGTCTGTTTGTGGGTTTTTTTTTTTTTTTTTTTTTTTTTTTTTGCCAATGAATCAACACTTGTTGGCCCAGCAAGCTGGTGTGCTTTCTTATTAATCAAGTTGTGGATATTCTATGAAGGAGAATATGCCAGAAAACGTCTACAATTTTTTAAAACAAAATTACAAAATAATGCATGTTAATAAAGGAGTTTATTTAAAAAATTCCTTTTGTTTATATGCTATGGAAAAAACCGCTTTGTCCAGTTTATTCTCCTAGATGGTGCTCGATATACGTTTATTAAGTAAATAAATGCTCCTATAAGTAATTTTATCTCATCCACTCAGCTGACTTCATTTCTATGAAAACATTTTCTTTCCCAAACTACTCTCCAAACTCTTGGCAAATGAGATATAAAAGCATTTATAGTAATGTTTCCGAAACTGTGCTCCTTGGAACCTCAGCTCTGCAAGAATACTTTAATAAGTAAAATCTAAGAAAATGATCTGTAGTCAAGTACATTTTATAAACTCTGCATTTGACAAAGTAAGATACATTTCTTTACATCAAGGGTCTCTTAGCGCCTTCACTATGATAATACGCATTGTGAATCTTTAGGAAGGGAGTAAGTATTTCTCAGATTCATTTACTACCAACCCTGTTTTCGGCAGCATACTATTTATTCCTGACAAAGCAAGTTACCTCAAAATATGGTTTGGAACATTTTTTATCAACAGATTTCCTAATTCTATATCTATAAAAGATGTCATTTTCATCCCGAGGAGTTTCCGTTCTAGATCGTGATCCAATTCTATGCTAGATCCTGATCTCTCAGGATTGTTCTATCTTGAAACTCTCTGGAATATCAGACCGTGTTCCAATGGGGTCTAAACGATGCAGGTGAAATAAAAACCTGTGTCAGGGAACTTTTTATATTTGAGTTACTGAGGAAAAGCAGAAACGAATAAAGCTAACAGCAGGATGCTATGGCACAAGATAGGCCATCCCAGTAGTTCTGAACTGAGTATCATGCTTACGCCTTGGGATCGTCAATTTTAAGCAGTCAGGTAGAGAAAGAGGTAACACCAAGTGTTCTCTTCTCTCTGCTCTTCAGTGTTTTCCAAACTTTTTTTCTGCATGTATTAAACATGCACATTTTATGTCCAGACCCTCAAATTGACTGAACCAGACTCTCCAGCAGAGGGACCTCGAAATCTGTATGCAAGAAAAGACAATTCTTAGGCCTGGCAGGTTTAGGAAATACTGCATTCTGCACAGCTCTGGGGCTTACCTGGCCACTCCTGACCATGGCGTCCACTTTGCTCTCCCATTGATCATAATCCTGCTGGAGAATCTGAACTCAGTTTCTGCCATATGCATCTGCTTTGCTCCAGATTCTGATTGTGCAATTTCTGAGCTCAGTCTCTCAGCCTGGTTCTCATTTCTTTGTCTCCCTCTACTGAATATTTTGGACAAACATTAAATGGAGTGAATTCTCTCTAGGATGAATACCTTCTCCTAATATTTGAGGAAATTAAATGTTAAATAGATTCAAGGTAACTGAAGAATAGTTGTGGAAGAAGATTAAAAAAATTAACACAGAACTCAAAAAGTACAAAAAAGCAATAACTAAAAAGTATGATTTTTCTATACTACTTCTACCAGCTATGTAGTTGTTTGAAAGCCACTAGTATTTTATGAATGCTTCTGGAGATATGCTAATGCATTTATAAACATTTATGTAATATGTATGTGCATATTTCTTTTACATGGGGAGGGATCGTGCCATATACCCTGTTCTGCTCCTTACTTTTTTTCACCTAATTTACCTTGGTGATTGTTATAGATTGAATTGGGGCCCCTCCAAAATAGGTTGAGGTCCTAGCCCCGAGTATCTCAGAAGGTAGCATTATTTGAAACCAAGGTCATTGTAGATATGATTCGTTAAAATGAGGTCATACTGGAATAGGGTGGGTCCTTCATGCAATGTGACTGGTGTCCTTATAAGAAGAAGACACAGAGACATACAGTGAGACTGCCATGTGACAGCAAACAACAGAGGCAGAGACTGGCATGATGCAGCTGCAAGCTGCAGAATGCCAAGGCTTGCTGGCAAATCACCAGAATCTAGGAAGAAGCAGGAAAGGACTATCCCCTACAGGTTTCAAAGGGAACCTGACTATGCCAACACCTTGATTTTGGACTTCTAGTCTCCAGAACTGTGATACAATACATTTTTGTTGGTTTATGTCACACAGTTTATGACACTTTTTGGGCAATTCTAGGAAACTAATACAGAGATCTTTCCATATGAATAGAGAGCGGCTTCATTCTATTTGACAGCTGCTTAATATTCTATTGTGTGGCTGAAACACAACTGATTTACCCGGCCCTCTACTGATGGGCATTTAAGTTGTTTTCAAATGTTTCCTATTAAAAAAACAATGTAAAATGAATAGCCTCATATATGTCATTTCATATCTGTGTCAGATCATCTTGGGCTAAATATACAGAAGTACTGAATACTTAAATTGAAATAAGATGTTTTATACATGAACAGTGAGAAATTATTATAACTTGAGTAACCTTGAATTTCCATGAACAGGAGATATAATAAAATTATGCTCAAGCCAATAATGATGCCAAATGCCAGGACTTTATCTTGACTCCTTTTTCATCCCCCCTCCCAACTGTCCACCTGCTGCATGACCTTTTACACAAACCTTTCTTCTTTTCTCTGGACCTCTGCTATACTTGAGTTTTTGGTGTCTTAATACTTAAGTTCTCAGGGCAGTTGTGCAGATCAAATGAAAAAAAAATTGTGAAAGTAATTGCCCTACATAGGGATTGCTGTTATCTTTGCCTTAAAGCAATGTTTGATAACTATTATGCGCCTCGTCCACATTCCACACACACACACACACACACACACACACACACACACACACACACAGTTGCTCTGGGTGGTATGTCTTTTTCCCACATTTGTTTTCATATATTTAGTAGCTTCTTACTGTCTGTCTCCTTATATTTGCCCACAATAGTTAATATGCTGTCTTTTCTACAAATGTTACTAGCTGGCTAATAAATATATATTCAGTGCTGTTGCATGCTCAATTTTTTGTCAATGAAAATTCTTTACTTCCTGAAGGTAGCTTGACGATTTCCTTTTTCTAGAACACAGTTTCTACAAACTACATTCTTTCCCTTTCTTCTTTTCTCAGGTTAGGAAAACTGTTGGGGATATACTTTGTAACTAATGGAGTGAAATCAATCAGTACAAGATACATTTAAGTGTTACAGCTAATCCATACACAAAGGAAGGAGGTAATTTCACCTGTCTTCCTAAATCATGAAGACTTTTCTTTCTAGGCAGGGTTTAGGATTGAGACCCTGGTCACGTGGTTATTATTCTTAGTATCCTCAGCCTTGTAGCCTGCCAAGAATAGTCAGAGCTAAAAGCAGGCTGTTGTTTATATGATATAATTGGTGAAGTGCTAGGAAGAGCCCTAAGTCTTCACACATCTCCCCTAGAGCATTCCAAAGTACTTAAAATTCCTACCTTCAGAGTTAATGCTTTCTTTTGCTCAAATGTAAATAGCCTGAAGGGATATCATAATAAACCATTATCCGTCATCAGCAACTCAGTGAGAATTGGTCTATTAGATTCTTTTCCTACTAACAGTAGATGGCCAAGAAGAAAGTGAGAATTCAACAGAGAAGTTTTCACTGAAGTGAGCTGTTTGCTGCCGCTGCCTCTGTGAGACAAATATCTGAAGAGGTACTTATCCCCCATCACTCTTTGCACTGACCAGGAGACAGAGCTCCTTTGGAGGGAGGATACACTGGGATTGGAGCCATCTAGAGAACTGAGCTAAAAGGACCTTCTTCACTTGCCTGCAGGGTCAACTCTAGGCAAAATTGTGAAAGAAGTAGCCGTTAAGTCTTTCTAAACTTTGAGTATGACAAGTATAAGTATGATTCTGGAAAAGCTCAAAATGGTATCTGGCCGTCAAAATGGTTTATCACTCTTCTTTAACACATAATGTTTAAACACTTATTTTTGAACCAAGCTACTTACTAAGATGAAAGTATTCTGTATTTCTCTCCATTTTCCCTTTTTCTCATTTCTATGACTATTGTGGGGCCACTGATCTCCATCCACTTTGGAAAAGGCTTTTTGACTTCTTTTCAGAATACTTATGGCTAACAAAGTCTCGTCAATATTCTTCAGGTATCCTACGCACTGAAGCTAATCCCCACACCATGACATCTGCTTGGGGGATTGAACGCCTCGTTAGTGAGGCACTTCCTGCTCTCTCTCTCTCTCTTTCGCGTTTGTGTGAGCACGTGCTTTCTCCAGCATTTTCCATTCTCACCTGACTAGGAAAACTATTGGAAAGAGGTGATATCTCATCTCAATAGAGCGGTCCAGACTCTTAGCCACATCTTTTAAGAATTCGCATTCATTTCAGAAGCAGTAAAGAATTGTAAATTCAGAGTGCTCCATAGAGGAAACACTTTTTTGCTTGAGAACAGCCAACAAATTGTAGGTGGCTTCATAGATTAGATTCATCCACAGATGTTTCAACTCAAATATTGTTCTGTTATTGATTTATTGAACTTGTCATATTATCTCTTTATGAAATTTATCAGTTATGAGACAATTTTCTCTAAATAAAGAGCTCCCCACTTCTTATAGTATTTTTATTCTATTGCTGGCTCTTTCTCCTCTGTTTAAAAACATGCTTAATGGGGGCGCCTGGGTAGCACAGCGGTTAAGCGTTTGCCTTCAGCTCAGGGCATGATCCCAGTGTTATGGGATCGAGCCCCACATCAGGCTCCTCCGCTATGAGCCTGCTTCTTCCTCTCCCACTCCCCCTGCTTGTGTTCCCTCTCTCGCTGGCTGTCTCTATCTCTGTCAAATAAATAAATAAAATCTTAAAAAAAAATGCTCAAGCTTTTCTCCACCCTAGAATTTAAAAAATTCTAGTAAACACAGTTTACTATTCAGGAGAATGTTTCATGTCTCTCCTCTTTCTTGCAGACTTCTTGAGAAGTTTTCATGTCCTAACCTCCCATTTGCTCATTAACTGATTATGATATCATTACTATTAATAGCTAATATTTGTTGAGTGAATAATGTGTGCCAGGCACTGTGCAGCTTACATGTATTATCTCATTTATATCTTTCAAGGATTCAATGAACTGTAGGTATCAGTAGTAGTCTTATTTATACAGATGAGAACAGGGGCTTAGACTGTGTTAGTATGTTGCTCAGCAAATCTGACAGTGAGTGGGTGGCAGCATTAAACTCCAATTTCATCCTATACGTGCTGTCTATGTCATTACCCACAGAGTGTACTATTTGTATCAACTCACTGTAACCAGTTGTTGCCTAATCATCATACCCAAGGGTTTATTTTCAATTTCATCCTACTCAATCTTCCCACAGCAGTGGCCAATGTTGGACCTTTCGACCTTTCTCCACCCTTTGCTTCCACCATATTACACTCTGTTCGTGCTTCCACATTACTATTTTTTTACTTTGCTGACTTATTCTTCCCCTGTTCTTTTTAAAATATTGGGCTAATCTGAATTTTCTTCTTCCTTTCAATGTCTTCACTGGGTGATCTCAATGACTCCTACGTCCTCAATAATCATCTCAACTCAAATTCCAGTGTTCCTCTCTCCTAAGCTTCAGTTTCATCTCTACTTATAGGCACTACAAACTAGAAATGTCTAAATCAACCACATTATCTTTCCTCCAAAGCCTATTCCTCCCTCTACATTCCCTCCCTCACTCTAAAACATAGTTTATATAAGCACACAAACCTGAGTATGGGTAAAAAATGCATTTTTTACATCTCTTTTTCTTTTAATCCTGCATTTAATTGGTTACTATATCTTATGTATTCTCATTTTTAAATTTAAAAATTTGTCCATTCATCTCCATTACCATTTCTGCTGCTTTAACGCAGACCCTCATCCTATCTCATCTCTTTTGAGGTTAAGTGTTGTGTATTATACTTTATTATATTCCTAAAATTCCCTAGTTCAATTTTGTATACAAAAATAGGCCATCAGACATTTGTTAAGTGAATAAATGAGTATCTCTCTAACACTTATATTTCATGGAGATCACTCTATTGTCTAATACTAAAACCGCAGTTGTTATTCACCAGACATTACTCTAAATGTGTTAGCTACTTTACCATATTTGATATGTACAAATTTATTTTGAAGTAGGTACAATTATTATTCCGATTTTAGAGATGGGGAGACAGACCTACAGAAGTGGACTGACTTGTCCAAGTTTATACAGCTAATAAATGGCAGAGCCGGAATTAGATCACTGTTTGGCCTTAAACCCATGCGTTCAATCACTGCACTTCCTTACATTCCCTTTTGCTCTGCTCCTATGTATTACATTGAGATCCTGATTACTTTTCCATTATACCTCTGAGAATATAACAGTTACTCAATTCACAAACTTACAGATACAGCTCTGGAAGTAAATTCATATTTTCAGTTTCCTCCAACCCCTCAACTAATCTTAGAGCAATTCAGAACCAAGTTAGTTCAGAGTTTAAAAGGAAACTGGAGATTAAAGTAGGGTCACTGGCCCAATAACAAGTAGAGATGCAAACAACCAGCATGGTTCCCATAACCCAAAGCAAAATTAGACCTCAGGAGCCGTATCTGGATGGCTTGGTGAGTACTGGCCCTGTCACGTTCGACAATGGGTAGCACTGAGTTGAGAAGATAAGGCTATGGGGCAGGACAAAACACAGTATGGCGCTGCCATTTAGAGGGAGTGAAAGTAAGAGACAGTCCACATGGAGGAAGGGTTAAGGTCGATAAACGTAAGGGAGTCAAGAATACAAAGAAACTGAGAACCAAGATGGGTCACGGGTGAGAGAGGGGCAGAGAGCAGACAGCAGAAGCGAATGTGTGCCAGAGGCAAGAATGCCTTCAAGATGAAGGTAAAGTCACTTCAAGATGCCTTACACTGTGTGCTAGATTTTTGAACTGAACATCAGAAGACTTGCTTATAATTGGATCCTATGATCAAGCAGAAGTGCAATCCTGGAAAACCTACTTAAACTATCTGGAACTCACCTTTCTCACCTGTAAAATCAATTTTTTAAAAGATTTATTTATTTGAGAGAGAGAGAGAGCACCTGTGACTGGGGGGAGGACAGAGGGAAAGGCTCTCAAGCGGACTCTGTGCCTTAAGTATGTTATGAAACACAGAAATAGAAACATAAGATAAAGATTACACAATACAGTTAAATGCCCTATCAATTGTGATGTATCATATAATCATTAACTATTATCTCAAGGCACAGTATACAAATAGGGTGAGGTTTATCATTATAATGGATGCAAATGCCTATTTAAAATAGTCCTACACAATTTTGATTTTTTGCCCACTTCTTGTTAGATCTGATTATATTTTCATTACTTTTATATTGCAGTTTGGCTGACAAGGAGCTCTTTCTTGGATTTAAAGAAGTGTCAGCAATGTCAGTTTCTTGTTCTCTCACTCTTACATATCAGTATTACCTTATTATGACGTTTCTTTGAAAGAATCTTTTAAAAAACATGTTTCCATTATGTAAACATTCATTCCATTAACTAGATAA
The DNA here is from genome assembly GCF_024610735.1 of Ursus americanus. Lineage (NCBI taxonomy): Eukaryota > Metazoa > Chordata > Mammalia > Carnivora > Ursidae > Ursus > Ursus americanus. Next base: position 2,827,932 of record NC_142155.1, on the reverse strand, counting down.
CAGTACACAAGTCCGTCTCACCTGACTTTTTGGATTCCCTCAATAGGAGCTCCTGAGGAAAGGACCAAATGAAGGTTGTTTTCTAGGGAGGTGATCTTTGGAAGCACAGCGGCACAGTGATACACAGGGGGTGTTAAGGAGCACGTTGTTACTGTGGGCTCAATCCCAATAGTGACCTCTCAGAAGCCATGCTGGACTTAGTTCACAATCATCCTTTCCTGGATAACTGGGGCAGCTGGAGAATTTTTCCACCAACCTTCATTCCCCATTGGTTGATGGTCATTGCCAGTGGCTTTAACTCCCCTTCACTTCTGGATTACACCTCTCTTTGGCAGAGCAAACACCAAACTGCCATGGTTCCGGAGAATCAGGCAGAGAAGACCGATGCTGGTGCTAGAGGTGGAAGGCTTTTAGCGTGCTGCAAACTGTTTACTGCACCGAAGGTGAATTCAGCTGGGCTCAGTGAGAATGGGGCATGGTATCTACAGTGTCTGCTACACCTGGTGATGGTGAGGATTAGGAGCGAGGTTAAGATCAGTAAACCGTGATAAACTGAAGCAAACAAAGAAAGGACAGCACTGGCATCTACCTTTCCCCTTCTTTCCTCAGGATATACTGAGTTCCATATTTTGGCAATCTGTGTATTAAACATTAATAATAAAGTATAATTTTTTGGGATGTCTGGGTGGCTCAGTCAGTTTAGCGGTTGCCTTTGGCTCAGGTAATGATCCCAGGGTCCTGGGATCGGAGTCCCAAATTGGGCCCCCTGCTCAGCGGGGAGCCTGCTTCTCCCTCTGCCTGCCACTTCCCCTGCCGGTGCTTGCTTTCTCTGTCAAATAAATAAATAAGATCTTAAAAAAATAAAGTATAACTTTTAAACATTTTTAGACAAAATACATTAAGTGGAGGCTCTAATATTTTCTTTCCACCTTTTGAAGGCCATCTTCTATACCTTTTAGAGGTCTGATCTCTGACTTATGATCAGCTCTAAAGTTGGGTGACCTAAATGCCAGGTTCCTTAAGCTGCTGAGATGTATCTTCTGACAAAAGCTGCTTCAGTCCCAGGGACATGCCAGGAGTTGCAGATCGTGGCCACCTTTACTCCTCTAATGCAAAACTGTGGGCTCCTGCTAGCAGCACACCTGCATATGCTTCAAAGACAAGGGCCAGAATACCCTGGAGGCCTCTGGAGGGCACTAGAACATCAGAGCCCTCTTCCAGGAAGTACCACGGCGAGCGGCTGCCTAGTCAAGCAAAGGAACTAGAGGGAGGACGAAAATGGCATCTATCTGCATATAAGCTAATCTATAGAGCAAGTTTAATTATTGCATCATTGATGTTTATAATCGTGGTGGAGCCCATATTTACTCTTTGGCATTATCACAATTCTATACATGAGGTTAAACAAATTAATTGAACAATTTTGACATCTGAATGCCACTGATTAGGTAACTCCTATATGCTAAATCCCTGTAAAAAGTGGTGTGAGTTATAAAAAGATCAGTAAAACTCAGTCTCTTACTTATAATATCGTAGGGGGAATGAAGATTGCATATAAGCAACCATAAGGCAAGGTGGAAAGAGATAAGATCTGTAAGAAAAATACCAAGGGCTGGGAATATTTTAAGATAGAAAAACTATTTCTGTACCAAGCAATTTATTATTTCTTGTGATAATAGCTAAGCCTAACTCAAATTCCATGCCTTGGAAATTTCTTTAAACATGGTCCACTTGTAAGCCCACCAGTTGAAGTTTAGTAATAAGCAGCCTTGGGCTTAGAAAAGACAGGTAAGTCTGAGATGGGCCTTTAACTCAGTGATAACTACACTGGGCTCTCAAAACGCCCTCAAGAGACAAAGAATACATTCTCTAACTCCTAACCATTAAGAAAAATCTAATATTTTGTGGTATGTTTTTAAGCCACAAACTTAAGAATACAAAAGCAAACAATGGGAAAAGTCGTGCAATATTTATACTGACAATATATTGTTGCAGCTTTCTTGAGCATGAAAATATTTTCTCAATAAAGGTTTTTATCATGAAATGGAACCTGATACGTTAGGTGTCTTTTTTCTTAGCCAGAAATCAATTTATAATGAGATTATACACATGAAAGAATTTATAACATATATTTTAATAGAAAATCAAGTTTAGTAGAGCTATTCGAAATTGTAATAAATAATATTTCATGCTCAAAGAAGTAGGAATTCTATACTTTTCATATTAGGTATTAGATACAACCTGAGATCTAATAAGTACATTTTTCCATTCTGTGCAGAGACTAAAAAAATGTTATAATGAAATGCTTACAATAAGATGTATTTGTCACATTAGCTATATACAACATATATTTGACAACTTTTTATTTATTTAATATTAGTGTTTAAACTTATCGAAATATAGTTGACACACAATGTTATATTAGTTTAAGGTATACAACATAGTGATTTGACTATTCTGTACATTTTTCAATGCTCACCAGGATAAGCGTCGTCACCATAAAATGTTATTACAATATTATTGACTATATTCCCTATACTGTAGGGAATTTCATCCTTGTGACTTATTTATTTTATAACTAGAAGTTTGTACCTCTTAATCTCCTTCACCTATTTCACCCATCCCCCCAGCCTTCTGGCAACCACCAGTTTGTTCTCTGTATTTATTATTCTGTCTCTGTTTTTGTTTGTTCCTTTGTTCTGCTTTTTGGAGATTCCATGTGTAAGTGAAATCATATGGTATTTGTCTTTCTCCGTCTGACTTATTTCACTTAGCATAATGCCCTCTAGATCCATCCATGTTGTTGCAAATGGCAAGACCTCATCGTTCTTTATGACTGAGTAACATACCATTATATGTGCACACCGCACATCTTCTTTTCCATTCACCTATTCCTGTTCACTTGGGTTGCTTCCCAATTTTGGCTATTGTAAATAATGCTGCAATAAACACAGGGGTGCGTATCCTTGTGAATTCATGTTTTCGTTTTCTTTGAGTAAATACCCAGTAGTGGAATCACTGAATCATATGGTATTTCTATTTTTAATTTTTTGAGGACCCTCTATACTGTTTTCCACAGTGGTTACACCCATTTACATTCCCACACAACACTGTATGAAGTTTGCCTTTTCTCCACATCCTCACCAACATTTGTTACTTCTTTTCTTTTTGATATTAGCCATTCTGACTGGTGGGAGGTTGATATCTCATCCTAGTTTTGGTTTGCATTTCCCTGATGATTAGTGATGTTGAGCATCTTTTCATGTGTCTGTTGGTCATCCGTACGTATTCTTTGGAAAAATGTCTACTCAAGTCCTCTGCCCATTTTGTAATCAGATTGTATGTATGTGTGTGTTTGAGTTGTATCAGTTCTTTACATATTTTAGATATAAACCCTTTATTGGATATATCATTTACAAATATCTTCTTTAGTAAGTTGCCTTTTTGTTTTGTTGATGGCTTCCTTTGCTGTGCAAAATCTTTTTACTTTGGTGTAGTCCCAATAGTTTAATTTTGCTTTTGTTTCCCTTGCCTGATGAGACAGATCCATAGATACGCTGCTAAAGCCCAGGTAAAAGAGACTACTGCCTATTTCCTTTTGGGAGTTTTATGGTTTTAGGTCTACGGTCTATGGTCAAGGTCTTTAATCCATTTTGAGTTTATTTTTGTGTATGGATGGTGTAAGAAAGTGGTCCAGTTTCATTCTTTTCCATGTAGCTGTCCAGTTTTTGCAACACCATTATTGAATAGACTGTCTTTTCCCCATTGTATACTCTTGCCTCCTTTGTCATAGGTTAATTGACCATATAGGCCTGGGTTTATTTCCATCCTGTGCCACTGATCTATGTATCTATTTTTGTGCTGGTACTATACTGTGTTGCTTACTATAGCTTTGTGGTATATCTTGAAATCTGGCATTGTGATACCTTTAGCTTTGTTCTTCTCAAGATTGTTTTGGCTATTTAGATAACTCTTTAAAAACACTCCGGTCATGACCTCCAAATTAGTATCTATATATATTATCTTTATGTGAGCTCTGATAAGCTTTGCTGAAATTTTAAAACTTCTCATAACACCAAGCTGCTGAACTACCAACCTAAATTCTGTTGTTTGATGCAGTGACTATCCCACTATTGAATCTACATCATGAAAAGTGTACTATGTTTTATCTTTTTTTTTTTTTCCCAGACAGGGTGACTCATCTTTTTTCTTTAGGAAGGAGAGAACCAGTGCCTCTGATTTCTCCTTTTTCTAATTCATACCCCATACTGTTACTGAAGAGATCTTTTTAAAGGCAAAATTCTGCATTCACTCTGCTCAAAGCCTTAATGATACCCCATCACCTCCAAAATAAGGTCCAGACCCTTTAGTGTAACATCACAGCCCCTCACACCCCTTCCCTCAAACTACTCCTTATATCCCATTCTCCCACAATACCAATAAGTTTGTGGTTGCCTAAACAGGTCATATTTTTTCTTTCCTTGTTTTTGAGCATTCAACACAGAGGACTTTCTACAGAAAGTGGAAACTCATATTCATTCTCTAATACCCACCTTAGCATCACGTTCTTCTTGAAATGTTTTGGCCTCAGACAGTATGCATTTCTCCATTCTATGCACTACCCATGCAAATTATGATACCCCATGTATGGTAATTATTTGTTTACATGATTGACTTCTGCATCAGACTATAGTCCTTTCTTCTTTGTATTCTCACTGCCAAGGAAAGCACCTATTGAAGGACTACATGGATGGATGGATGGATGGATGGATGGATGGATGGATGGATGGATTACAAACTAGAGTCTCAATCATCTACTTTAATTCTAGTGCAATTTGAAATACTTAATCAATCTGATACCTTCTTAGCTAATAGTTTTTAGAATAATTTTTAACTTCCAGAAAAAACGTTTAGAAATGATATTATAGTACTTTTAATGGGAACTGACCTTTCTTTTACTCTCTTTCCTAAAGAAAAAAGATGAGTCACCCTGTCTGGAAAAAAAAAAAAGATAAAAAATAATACACTTTTCATGATGTAGATTTAATAGCAGGATATTCACTGCATCAAACAACATAATTTTGTTTAAATTTTAGTTAGCTAACATACAGTGCAATATTGGTTTTCGGAGTAGAATTCAGTGATTCATCACTTACATACAACACCCAGTACTCATCACAAGTGCCCTCTCTAATACCCATCACCATCTAGCCCATCCCCGACCCCCCTCCCTCCCTCAACCCTCAGTTTGTCCTCTATCATTGAGAGTCTCTATGGTTTGTTTCCCTCTTTTCTTTTTTCCCCCTTTCCCATATGTCCAACTGTTTTGTTTCTTAAATTCCACACGAGTGAAATCATATGGTATTTGTTTTTCTTTGACTGATTTATTCCACTTAGCATAATACATTCTAGCTCCATGAATGTCATTGCAAATGGCAAGATTTCACTTTTCTTGATGGCTGAGTAATATTCTATTATATACACATACCATAACTTCTTTATCCATTCATCAGTCAATGGACATTTGGCATCTGGGCTCTCTCCATAGTTCGGCTATTGTTGATAATGCTACTATAAACATTTGGGTGCATATACCCCTTCAACTCTGTATTTTTGTATCCTTTGGGTAAATACCCAGTAGTGCAATTGCTAGATCATAGGGTAGTTCTACTTCAAGGTTTTTGAGGAACCTCCATACTGTTCTCCAGTGTGGCTGCACCAGTTTCATTCCCACCAACAGTGCAAGAGCGTTCCCCTTTCTCCACATCCTTGTCAACAGAAATGTCAATTCAGGTCCTCTGTCCATTTAAAAAATTGGTTTATTTTTTATCACTGAGTTGTAAGAATTCTTTGTCTATTCTAGATACAAATCCATTATCAGATATATGATTTATATATTTATATTTCTCCCATTCTGTGGGTTATCTTTGAAGCATAAAAGTTTTAGCTTTGATAAAATCCAATTAATATATTTGTTGTTACTGTTTGTGTTTTTGTTGTTATATTTAAAAAGGCTTTCCTTAACCTAAGGTCATGAAGATTTATTCATGTTTTTTTCTAAAATTTCTATAGTTTCAGCTCTTACATTTAGGTCTATGATCCATTTTTAAAAAAAAAGATTTTATTTATTTATTGGACAGAGAGAGACACAGCAAGAGAGGGAACACCAGCAGGGGAAGTGGGAGAGGGAGAAGCAGGTTTCCCCCTGAGCAGGGAGCCCGATGCAGGGCTTGATCCCAGGACCCTGGAATCATGCCCCAAGCCGAAGGCAGATGCTTAACAACTGAGCCACCCAGGCACCCCATAGGTCTATGATCCATTTAGAGTTCTTTTTTTTTTTTTTTAGAAGGAAGGAATCCAAGTTCATTTTTTGCATGTGGATATCCCATTGTCTCAGGATCATTTGTTGAAGGTAATCTTTCTTTATTACATGGTCTTGGCACTTCTCTCAAAAACTGAGTGAACACAAAGGTGAGAGTTTATTTCTAAACCTTCAGTTTTATTTCATTGATCTATTAGACTATCTTAACGCCAGCACAACGTTCTCTTGATTACTGCAGCTACATTATATGTTTTGAAGTCATCAAGTGTGAATCCTCCAACTTTGTTCTTTTTCAAGATGATTTTGGCTACTCTGGGCTCCCTGTATTTCTTTATAAATTATAGGATCAATTTATCAATTTCTGTAAAAATCTCAACTGAGAATTTAATATGGATTGTATTGGCTCTGGAGACCAATTTATGAATATTGCTATCTTAATATTAAGTCTTGTAATATACAAACAAGAGATATCTATCCATGTATTTAGTTCTTCTTAACATCTTTCAGCTAAGTTTTATAGTTTTTTTCCCCCTGCTTTATTGAGGTATAATTGGAAAATAAAATTATATATATTTAAAGTGTGTGATGTGATGAATCCATCACCTCATACAGTTACTGTTTTTTACTTTTGTGGTGAGAATGTTAAGATCTATTCACATAGCAAATTTCAAGTAGATAATACAATATTATGAACTATAGTCACCATACTGTACATTAGATCCTCATAATTTATTCATCTTGTAATAGAAAGTTTGTACCCTAGACCCACCATCTCTGATTTCCCCCACCCTCAGCCCCCGGCAACCACGATTCTACTCTGTGTCAATGAGTTTAACTTTTTTTTAATTTCACATATAAGTGATACATACATTATCTGTCTTCTTCTGTCTGGTTTATTTCACTTAACATAATATCCTCCAAGTTCATTCATGTTGTCACAAATGGCAAGATTTCTTTCTTTTCTACGGCTAAATAATATACCTACATATGTAACACATTTTCTTTATTTATCTATTCATCAATGGACAGTTAGGCTATATCTATATGTTGGCTACTGTATATAATGTTGCAATAAACATGGGAGTGCAGATAGTTCTTTGAGATACTGATCTTGTTTCCTTTGAATATATACCCAGAAGTAGGACTGAAGGATCATATGGTAGTTCCAGTTTTAATTTATTTTTTAAGATTTTATTTATTTATTTGACAGAGAGAGACAGCCAGCGAGAGAGGGAACACAAGCAGGGAGAGTGGGAGAGGAGGAAGCAGGCTCCCAGTGGAAGAGCCCGATGTGGGGCTCAATCCTAGGACGCAGGGATCATGCCCTGAGCCAAAGGCAGATGCTTAATGACTGAGCCACCCAGGCACTCCCCATTTTTAATTTTTTGAGAAACTTCCAATTGTTTTCCATAGTGGGTACATCAACTTACATTCCTAACCAATGGTATACAAGGGCTCCTTTTCCTATAGATCTTTGCCAGTACTTCTTACTTCTTGTTTTTTAATAAAAGCTATTCTAACTGGTGTGAGGTGATATCTCACTGCGGTTTTGATTTGCATGCCCCTGATGGTCAGCAATGTTAGAACCCTTCCATGTATCTATTGGTCATTTGTATGTCCTCCTCCTCCTCCTCTTCCTCCTCCTCCTCCTCTTCCTCCTCCTCCTCTTCCTCCTCCTCCTCCTCCTCCTCCTCTTCCTCCTCCTCCTCCTCCTCTTCTTCTATGTATTCTTTACAGAAATGCCTATTCAGGTCCCTTGTCAATTGTTTAATCACTTCTTTTTGTTATTAAGTTGTATGAGTTCCTTGTATATTTTGGATATTAATCCCATTTCTCATATATGCTTTGCCAACATTTTCTCCATTCCATAGGTTGCCTTTTCATTTTGTTGATGGTTTCCTTTGTTGTTCAAAAGCTTTTAATTTCATGTTGTCCCATTTGTCTATTTTTGCTTTTGTTGCCTATACTTTTGGTGTCATTTACAAAAAAATCATTGCCAAGACTAATGTCAAGGAGCTTTTTCCCTTTTTCTTCTAAAAGTTTTATAGTTTCAGGTCATATATTTAAGTCTTTAATCTCTTTCAAGTAATTTTTGTGAGAGGTATAATCTAGGGATCCAGGATCATTTTCAAGGGGATATCTAGTTTTCTCAGCATCATTTGTTGAAGAGACTATCTTTTCCTTTATTAAGTTTTCTTGATATCCTTGTCAAAGGTTCTTTGGCCATATATTTGAAGGTTTATTTCTGATTCTCAGTTTATTTTTATTTTTTTATTTTTTATTTTTTAAAGATTTTATTTATTTATTCGACAGAGATAGAGACAGCCAGCGAGAGAGAGAACACAAGCAGGGGGAGTGGGAGAGGAAGAAGCAGGCTCATAACGGAGGAGCCTGATGGGCTCGATCCGACAACGCCGGGACCACGCCCTGAGCCGAAGGCAGACGCTTAACCACTGTGCCACCCAGGCGCCCCCTCAGTTTATTTTTGAATGAACTCAAGTCTACCATGATTAGATGACTCTTTATATAGCAATTACATGCATGGCTTCTTGTATCAGTCTGCAGGACTGTAAGTACTCCACCATTTACGGTGTGATGTTAGGCAATTTATTTTTTGCAAACAATTTTCCTTATCTATTAAGCAACAATAATGATAGTGCCTCCCTCCAGATGGGATTATGAAGAATAAATAAAAGAAAGCCTGTTAAAAATGCTCAATACATAGAAAGAACTCAAAAAAAATCTTAGCTATTATTATTGCCTATTTTTCACAATTTTATTAAGGCACATCCAACATAATTATAGCTCCCTAAGGATCTTCAGATGGTTTCTTACGGATTTTAGGATTGTTTATTCTATTTTTGTGAAAAATGCCAATGGAATTTTGATAGAGATTGTACTGAAGCTGTAGATCACTTTAGGTAGTATGGACATTTTAACAGTATTAATCCTCCCAATCCATTTATTTATGTCTTCCTCAATTTTTTTCTTCAATGTTGATGGTTTTCATTGTTCAGGTTTTTCACCTCCTTGGTTAACATTTGTTAATACTTTGTTAAATTCGTTAATACTTGGTTAAGTTTTGTTTCGTTTTGTTTTCTTTTGTTTGATGCTATCATAAATGGGAGTCTTTTCTTAACATCTTTTTTGGATAGCTCATTGTTAGTATACAGAAATACAACTGATTTTCATACGTTGATTTTGTGTCTTGCAACTTTACTAAATTTAGCAGCTCTAACATTTTTTTGGTGGAGTCTTTAAGGGTTTCCATATTCAAGATCATGTCATCTACAGAGGGACATTTTTACTTCTTCCTTCCTCATTTGGATGCCTTTCCTTTCTTGCCTACTTGCTCTGGCAAGGACTTCCAGTAATATAGAGAACAGAATATGGTCAATAAAGAAGAGCATCCCTGTCTTGTTACTGATCTTGGAGAAAAAGCCTCTGGATTTTCACTGTTGAGTATGCTAGCTGTAGACTTGTCATATCTGGTTTTTATTATGTTGAGGTATATTCTTTCTCTACCTAATATTTTGAGAGTTTTTACCATGAAAGTATGTTGAATTTTGTCAAATGCTTTTTCTGCATCTATTCAGAGGATCACACAATTTTTATCCTTTGCTTTGTTAATCTACCGATTTGTGTATATTGAACCATCCTTGCATCTCAGGGGTAAATCTAACTTGATCATGATGTATGATCCTTTAAATGTCCTGCTAAATTCATTTGTTAGTATTTTTTCATCTACGTTCATCATGGATATTGACATGGAATTCTCTTTCCTTGTAGTGTCCTTCCCTGGCTTTGGTATCAGTGCAATGCTGCCTCATAAAATGATTTGTAATGTTTGCCCCTCTTCAGTTTTTAAACAGAGTTTGAGGGGGATTAGCATTAATTTTTTTAGTGTTTGGTAGAATTCACAAATGAAGTCATCTGCTCCTTTGTTGGGAGATTTTTTGACTATTGATTCAATCTCTTTACTATAGATCTAATCAGACTTTGTATTTCTTCATGATTCAGTCTTGGTAGATTGTATGTTTGTAGGAATTTGTCCACTTCTAGATTGTCCAATTTGTTGGCATATATAATATTTTTGGAGCATTCTCTTACAATTCTTGTATTTCTGTGGTGTCAGTTGTTACTCTTCTTTTGTATCTGATTTTATTTATTTGGGTCCTTTCTCTTTTTTCTTTTTCTTTTTTTTTTTTAAAGATTTTATTTATTTATTCGACAGAGATAGAGACAGCCAGCGAGAGAGGGAACACAAGCAGGGGGAGTGGGAGAAGAAGAAGCAGGCTCATAGCAGAAGAGCCTGATGTGGGGCTCGATCCCAGATCGCTGGGATCACGCCCTGAGCCGAAGGCAGATGCTTAACCGCTGTGCCACCCAGGCGCCCCTATGGGTCCTTTCTCTTTTTTTCTTGATGAGTCTGGCTAAGGGTTTTTTAATAAAAGCTATTCTAACTGGTGTGAGGTGATATCTCACTGTGGTTTTGATTTGCATGCCCCTGATGATCAGTGATGTTGAGAACACTTCCATGTATCTATTGGTCATTTGTGTGTCCTCCTCCTCCTCCTCCTCTTCCTCCTCCTCTTCCTTCTTCTTCTATGTCTTCTTTACAGAAATGCCTATTCAGGTCCCTTGTCAATTGTTTAATCACTTCTTTTTGTTAAGTTGTATGAGTTCCTTATATATTTTGGATATTAATCCCATTTCTTATATATGCTTTGCCAACATTTTCTCCCATTTGGGTTTATCTTTTGAAAGAACCAGCTCTTGGTTTCAATGATTTTTTTTTTCTTTTTCTTTTTCTCTCTTTCTTTCTTTCTTTCTTTCTTTCTTTCTTTCTTTCTTTCTTTCTTCTTTTTTTTGTCTTTATGTCATTTAATTCTGCTCTGATCTTTATTATTTCCTCGTATCTACTCACATTGAATTTTATTTATTCTTTTTAGAGCTCCTTTAGGTGTAAGTTCAATTTTTTTTTACTTGAGCTTTTTCAGTTTCTTGAGGTAGGCCCATATCACTATATATTTCCCTCTTAGAACTGCTTTTACTGTATCTCAAAGATTTGGGGCCATTGTTTCATTTTCATTTGTCTCCATATATTTTTCAATATCTTCTTTGATTGTTTCATTGACCCACTGTTATTTAGTATCACGTTGTTTAGCTTCCATTTCTTTGTGTTTTTTCCAGTTTTTTCTTGTGATTGATTTCTAATTTTATACCGTTGTGGTCAGAAAAGACACATGGCATAATTTCAATCTTGTTAAATTAACTGAGGGCTTGTTTTGTGGCCTAACATGTGATTTATTCCAGAGAATGTTCCATGTGCAGTTGAAAAGAATGTGTATTCTGCTGTTTTTGAATGGAATGTTCTGTCTCATCTGTTGGGTTCATCTGGTCTAATGTGTCATTCAAAGACATTATTTCCTTATTGATTTTCTGTCTGGATTATCTATTCACTGATGTAAGTGGGGTATTAAAGTTCCCTACTATTACTGTATTGCCATCAATCTCTCTCTTTATATTCACTAATATTTGCTTTATGTATTTAGGTGCTCCAATGTTGGGCACACAGATATTTACAATTGTTATATCCTCTTGTTGGATGTCTCCTCTTTCATTTCTGATGGTTTTTTGTTTTGTTTCCCTTTTTTTTTTCTTAGTCTAACTAAAGACTTGTCAATTTTATGTTTGGAAAAAAGCAACTCTTCATTTCTTTGATCTTTTCTATTGGTTTTCTAGTTTCTAATTCACTTATTTTTGCTCTGATCTTTGTTATTTCCTTCTTTTTGCTAGCTTTGGGCTTAGCTCTTTTTTAGTTCCTTGAGATATAAATTTAGGTTGTTGATTTGAAATATTTCTTTTTTCTTAATTAGGCATTTATTGCCTGCTTAGAGTTGCCCTCTTAGAACTTCTTTGACCTCCATCAAAAGAACCAGCTGCCTGGTAGCTCCTGCTGTTGTACCTCTTCATTATCCCACATCACTGCTGCTGCTATGGCTAGATGAGTCCTTACTGGGGGTAAGTCTCCCAACTTTGAGGCCAATACTCTCATTGGCCACATCCATTTCCACGACTCTCTGAGAGGTCACATGAGGCATTCTTTTGTCACATGCTTGAGACTTTTGTCCCAGTGTGTACTACAAAGCTTGGCAGAGCAGCAAATCTGGCACCAAAATTTACCAAGAGGAATGTTAAGGATGATTGCTCTTTTAATAGATGATGTTGAAGAACACCCTGCCTGGAGCAAGGGTATCAATGCTTACAGTGGTGAGAAGTCCATGGAAATGTTACCTTTTCCAATCACTGATGATAAGAATCAGGAGTTCACTATCCTGTTGGGCATGCTGGACCCAGCAGAGAATGAACAGGGCATCCCTGTGACAGCTTGTGTGATGTTTATTTTTGGTCCTGATAAGAAACTGAAGCTGTAATCCTCTATCTAGCTACCTCTATCTGGCAGGAGCTTTGATGAGATTCTCAAAGTATTTATTTCTTTCAAGCTGACATTGGAAAAGAGAGTTGACACCCTGGTTAACTGGAGAAATGAAGACAGTATGACGGTCCTTCCAACTATCCCTGAAAAGGTAACCAAAAAAATTCTCCCTAAAGGAGTCTTTACCAAGGTGCTCCCATCTGGCAAGAAAGACCTCTGCTATACTCCTCAGCTCTAAGGTCCTCTGAGAAGTTGGTGCTAGAACTGCTTGCTTAGCACAGTGAGCCAGAGGATGCTAGCTGCTAATCATGTTTTCCTGCAGCAAAAAAAAAAAAAAAAAAAAGTAAAAACATCCTGGTATCATCCCCCCCCCCAAGGTATTGCTTATGCTGCAGTTTGGTACATTGTGTTTCCATTTTCATTTTTTGAATATATTTTTTGTTTTTCCTTTTGATTTCTTCTTTGATCCATTTGTTGCTCAGAAGTGCATTGTTTAATTTCCACATATATTTGTAAAATTTCCAGCTTTCTTCCTGTTACTGATTTCTCATTTCATACCATTGTGTTTGAAAAAAATACCTGGTATGATTTCAGTCTTAAATTTATTAAGACTTGTTTTGTGGCCTAACATACAAGCTATTCCAGAGAATGTTCCATGTGTGCTTGAAAAGAAAATGTATTCTGTTGCTGCTGGCTGGAATATTTTGTATATGTCTGTTAGGTCCATTTGGTCAAAAGTGTAGTTCAAGTCCAATGTTTCCTTATTATATTTTCTGTCTGGATGATCTATATATTGTTGAAAGTGGGGTACTGAAGTCCCCAGCTGTTATTGCATTGTCTATTGCTGCCTTCAAATCTGGTAAAATTTGCTTAATCTAGTTAGGTGCTCTAATGAGGGTGCATATATGTTATATCCTATTGATGAATTGACCTCTTTATTATTATATAATGACCTTCTTCTAAAGAAGGAGTTTCTTTTCTTTGTTGCTTTCAAAATTCTCTGTCTTTGATTTTTGACCATTTTATTATCATGTGTCTCAGTGAATTCCTCTTTGGGTTTTATCTGTATGGGGACCTATGAACTTCAGATACCTGGATGTCTTATCTCTGCCCAGATTTGGGAAGTTTTTAGCCCTTATTTCTTTAAATGAGCTTTTTGTCCCCTTTTCTCTCTCTTATGGTTCGGGGATTTCTGTATTATGAATATTGTCTCTTCTGATGGTGTCCCATAATCATGTGGCTGTTCACTACTTTTTTTCATTTTTTTTTCTTTTTTCTCAGCTGACTGGATAATTTTAAATGCCTTGTCTTTGAGTTCACAGATTCTTTCTTCTGTTTAATCAAGTCTTCCGTTGATGCTTACCACTGCATTTTCATTTCATTCACTGTACTCTTCATCTCCAGAATTTCTGCTTGGTTCTTTTTTATGATTTCTATCTTTCTGTTGGCTCTCTTATTTTGTTCATGTTTTCCTGATTTCTTTTAGTTGTCTGTTTTCTCTTATAGCTTGGTGAGCTTCCTTAAAACAATTATTTTGAAAAAAAAATTTTTTTTGGTCAGAAAATTCATAGATTTCCATTTCTTTGTGGTCAGTTACAGGAAAATAATTGTGTCCCCTTGGTAGTGTAATGTTTACTTGCTTTTTTGTGATTCTTGAAGTCTTACATTGCTGTCTTCTCATTTGAAGAAGCAGTCACCTCCTCTAGTCTTTACTGACTGGCTTCAGGAAGTAGATACCTATACTGGTCACAGTCCAGCTGGGAAGTCTGAAGGTTTTTTCTCAGATGTCTTCTATCAATGTGCCCACCCCACACGTGTTATTCCCTCCTGGGGGAATTTTTAAGATTCTCTGTCCTCTCTTGATCCTGCAAAACTGTATTAGGTGCTGACAGTCTCCTACCTGTTTTCCCTAGAGTGGTGCCTTAAAATGCTCAAGTTTGTGAGCACTCTCCCGATCTCACAGAGTCAGGCTGGCTTTCTGCACTTAGTTGTTTACAAAGGCTTTTTTTTTTTTTTTTTTTTTTTTTGCTGTCTAGGAAGCATTTGCTGAGAGTTGGCCCTGGGGGGGGGGGATGATAAGAGGGTATGGGTGAGATGCAGTTATCTATGGGTCAGTAGTGGGGGTCTACAGGCAAGATGTTCCCAGTGGCTTGTGGATAGGCTTCCTGAGGGAGTTCGCAAGTCGGTTAATAGGAAAAAGTGGTTAATGATATTCCTTGAATGAGTTTGGAGCCCTGGCTGTTGTGTTGCCAGCCTCTGTCAACCCTCAGTCTTGCTGTTCACTTCAGTAGTTTAGGTGAGATGAGAAAAAAGCGTGCCTCTTGAGCAACACCCTGCATGGCTAGGGAAGCTGGGCACTCACTCACATGCTCCCACTTTCCCCCATGGGAGAAATCATAGGCCCATTGGATCTGTCCTGGCATGGAGTCACGCCACTTTGGGGGAGGGTTGACATGGGCAAAGTGAAACTGTTCTTGTTTCTCTCTTTAATACATCTATTATTAGATGTCTTTGATCCAGTTATGTGCTAGAACTTCTATGCTAGATGCCCAGAAAGGTACTCTTGTCCAAGGATGACTGCCAAAATTGATGTTCCATGGAGGGATGAACGCTTATTCTGCCATCTTTGATATCACCTTGCAGTTTTCAGCATATCTTCAAATTTGTTAGATTTATTTCTTTTGTCAAATTTATTTCTAAATATTTTATTCATTTTGATGATACTTTAAGTCAAACTGTTCAATTAATTTCATTTTTCAGAGAGTTCATTGCTAATATGTGGATATAAAATTGATTTTTCTATCCTGCAGTGTTATTGAACCCTTTTATTACCACTAATAGTTGGTGTTTTGTTTTGTTTTGTTTTGTTTTGTTTTGTTTTGGGGTGGTTTTTTTTTTTTTGGTGGATTTTGTAGGATTTTCTATATAGAAAGTATCATGTCATCACAAATAGAAAGTTTTACTTCTTTCTTCCCCATCTGGATGCTTTTAATTTTCTTGGCTAATTACCTCAGCTAAAACCTCCAATGCAATATTAAGTAGAAGTGGTGAGAGCAGACATCCTTGCGTTAATACTATCTTTACAGGGAAACAATTCAGTCCTTTACCATTAAATGTGATGTTAGCTCTGGATTTTTTGTAGATGCCCTCCATCTGGTTGAGGAAGTTCCCTTATATTCCTAGTGGATAGTGTGTTTTTATCACAAAGAAGTGTTGAATTTTGTTAAATGCTTTTTCTGCATCAATTAGGTTGGTCTTTTTTTTTTTTTTTTGATCCTACTGATATGGTGTATTACGTTAATTGCTTTTCAGATATTAAGCCAACCTTGTATTCCTGGGACTCGATTCCAGGACCCTGGGATCATGATCTGAGTTGAAGGCAGATGCTTAACCAACTGAGCCACCCAGGTGCCCCTGTATCTTTATTTTTATTCATCCTAAAGTAATTTCTAATTTTTCTTTTGACTTCTTCATTGACCCATTGGTTATTTAGTTATATAGTGTCTAATTTTCTCATTATTTGTGAATATCCCAAATTTCTTTTTGCTATTAATCTCTAATTTCTCTCCATTGTGATCAGAGAAATATTTTCTACATTTTAAAACCTTTTAAATTTATTGAGGCTTGTTTTACAGTCTAGCATGTGGTTTACCCTGGAGAATGTTCCATGTACTCAGACAAATGTGTATTCTGCTGTTGTTGCATAGAATATTCTATATATGTCTGTTAGGTCTATTTTGCATATGCTATTCAAGTTTTCTATTTCTTTTGTTGATATTCTGCTCAGATGTTCTATTCATTATTGAAAGGTGTATTAAATTCTTCAATTATTATTGTCAGGTTTTCTATTTTTCCTTTCAATTTGTTTGTTTTTGCTTCATGTATTTTGGGGCTCCACTATTAAGTACATACATGTTTATAAATATAATGTCCTGGTAGATTGACCCTTTCATCATTACAAAATGCCCTTTTTATGTCTAGTAACATTTCTCATTTTAGTCTACTGTGTTTGATATTCATATTATGTTATATTTAGATTAGATTAGATTACATTACATTATTGTAGCTTGTGGTTGCTGTTTACATGATATACCTTTTTCCATTCTTTTACTTTCAATCTATTTGTTTCTTTGAAGGTAAGTGCTTCTTCTGTGGACAGCATATAGTTGGAGCATGTTTTCTTACCCAGTCTGACAATCTCTGCCTTTTGATTGGATTATTTAACCCATTTATGTTTAATGTTATAATTGATATAATTGTATTTATGCCTGTTATTTTAGTTTTTAAATTTTTACTTTCTATTGTCTCATGTCTTTTTTGTTTCTATTCCCCCTATTGCCTTCTTTTGCATTAAATAAGTATTTTTTTGGAGTTATACTTTAATTGCTATAATTACTTTTTCACGATTTTAAAAGTAGTTCATCAGTGATTAGTCTAGGCATTACTATATACATCTTATCAGAATATACTTTAGATTTATACAAACTTAATTACAGTGTGATACAGAAACCTTATTTCTGTTCAACCCTATTCTCTCTTTCTCCCTTTTGGACTATTATTGTTATTCATATATTTTACCAATCTACCAATATATTGTTATAATTATTACTTTGTATAATTTTATGTCTATTAAACAAGCTGAGTAAAGAAAACAAGTTTATATTTACAGAATTTATTATATTAACCTTATTATTTACTCTTTTCAGTTCTCTACATATGTTCCACGGATTCAAGTTACCATCAAGTGTCATTTCCTTAGCCCAACAACACTTTGCTAACACTTACCTTCTTTATACTATTGTTGGCAAACACATTGTATTTCTATATGTTCTGGTCCAATCATACAATTATATGTATCGTATTTTATACAATTATGTTTTAAATCAGTTAAGAGAAGAAATAAAAGGCATACATTTATATTACCTTTTATAATTAAAATAAATTATTTTCTTTATTTAATAAAGTTTTAAATTAACTAAATGTTATGGGGTTTTTTTTTCTGCCCCCCCAAATCAAATTCACATGCTGAAGCCCTAACCCTCAATGTGATAGTGTTAGGAGGTAAGCCATTTGAGAGGTAATTAGTTTAGATGAGGTCATGAGGGTGGATCCCCATGATGACATTAGTGCCCTTAAAAGAGGAAGAGCTTTCTCTCTGCCTGTACACAGACAGACATCTAGAGATGGTTGCTACCTACAAGCCAAGATAAGAAGACTCAGCATGTAACCCACCCTGGCAACACCTTGATCTTAGACTTCCCAAGCTCTAGAACTGTGAGGAGCAAATTTATATTCTTTAAGTCACCTAATCTATGATATTTTGTTATGGCAGTCTGAGCTGACTAAGACATTAAATTAACAAATTCAAGCAGGGGTAGTTTTTGAGGTCAGTCTCTGAAATGTGTTTTGACCTTGACGGGGGGGTTCTTCTTAGCTCTCTCTTTTACTGACTCTCTCTAGTGAACTAGCTGGCCTATGATTCTGTTTGTTGTTCTTAATTAAGAGGAGCTATTGTTTTTGAGTGCCCTTAATTTAAAAAATAAAGTGCTAATTTCTTCAATACATACAAATCAATTAGAAAAAGAAAAAAAATCCATTGGAACAAAATGGGCAAAATATATGAACATGTGGATTTAAAAAGGAAATATTTGTGGTTTTTAAACATATAAATAAATTGTCAACCTCACTTATAATTAAACAAAAACACAAATTAGAGCTATACAAAGATTACATTTTCATGTGCGAGGTTGGCAGGGATAAAAAAATGATAACACAGTCCCAACATTGTTAGTGAGAATATAAATTGTTACAATAATCTCTGAACAGTGCTTTGACAATACCTATCAAAATCACAAAAGTCCATATCCTTAAACCAGTTCTAAGGATTTACCCTAGAGATATACTGGCAAATGTGAAAGGTGACATATATACTCATTAGTCATTGCTGCACCGTTTGTAATAGCAAAGAGCAGAAAACCTTCTAATATGGGGTTGTTTAAATAAATTATGTCACATCAGTTTGTGGTAGATTGCACAATAGCCCCATTTCATTAGAGTTTCCACCATATAAGCCCTTTACTGTGTCATTTTGTAGTGCTCTCCCACTGTGAATGGGGTTCAATTCCCTGCTCTTTGGCCTTAGCACATGATTTGCTTTGGCTGATAGCATACTGACAGACATGATGCCAACGGTGTTTTGAAAAGGACTTACCTGGATTAGGCTTGCCTTCTCTTGTGCTTCTATAGTTGTCAAGAGAAGAACATGCCTAGGCTGTTCCACTCATCTTGGGAGGAAGGTAATAGCCATTTGGAGATGAATTGTCTTCAAATAAGGTGTCTCAGTCAGGCCAGCCTAGAGTAGAGCACACCAGTCAATTTCTAGAAGCACAAGCAAGCCCAGATTAGCAAGAGTTTACCAACCAAGTCCAACTCAGGTTGTCCAATCCTGCAGGTGCATATGCTATACATATTAAGAATTGTTTCAAGCCACTGAGTTTTGAGATGGTTTATTACACAGCAATAGATAGCTAAAACACTGTAAAATG
This sequence comes from Ursus americanus, assembly GCF_024610735.1. Lineage (NCBI taxonomy): Eukaryota > Metazoa > Chordata > Mammalia > Carnivora > Ursidae > Ursus > Ursus americanus. The sequence goes on along the minus strand of NC_142155.1, from coordinate 2,808,626 downwards.
GATACCATCTACCCATAAAAGAGTTCTTTATTATAGTAATAGGAACAGTTTCTGACATTTATGGTTCAGTTAAATTAAGTGCAGAACAATGTGAAGCATTCAATCATTTGTGAAAATAAATTTGCATACATGTGCATAAGATATGACTAGAAGGATTCACAAGAAAAGCTGATAAAAGTTGTTTGCCTGTGGGAAGGTTAACCAGATAGCTGAGGGACAGAAGGAGTGGAAAGAGACTTTCCCTTGTATACTTTTTTGTTACTTTTTAATTTTCAACTGTTCAAATGAAATACATATGTTAAAAAATAAATTATTTTTAAAAACTCAGGTTATTCCTGGTGCTCCAAAGTCTTCTAGCAACTAATAGAGCAGAAAAAAAATTCTGAAATCATTAGATTTTTCCTCCTTTAAAAATGCCATTTTTTTACTTAAGTGATTGTGGGATTCTTTACTTTTCCCTTAAATCGGGAGTTTCAGCAGTATTCGTCCAGTTGCACAGCTCTAGTTCATTATTATTTCTTGATAGCTAGAATATAAATGTAAAGAACTCTTAATTAAAACTCAATCCCATAATCTGGGTGGCTCAGTCAGTTAAGCATTGGACTCTTGATTTCGGCTCAGGTCATCATCTCAGGGTCATGGGATGGAGCCCCACATTGAGCTTCACACTGGGCATGGAGCCTGCTTAAGATTCTCCTCCCTCTCCCTCTGTGCCTCCCCGCACTCACACACACTCTCTCTCAATCTCTTTCTCAAATAAATAAGTAAATCTCAAAAAAAAAAAAGCAAAAAACTCAATCTCGTGAAAACAAACAGCCCAATTTAGAAAATGGACAAATGAACTGATCAGACATTTCATGAAAGAAGATACACAGGTGGCAAAGAAGAACATTAAAAGGTGCTTAATATCACTGACCAATGAAAAGCAAAATGAGATACTACTACACGCCTTTTAGAATGTCTAGAATTAAAAAGTCTAACCATGTCAAGTGTTAGAAAAATGTGGACCAACTGGAAATCTTCACTGCTGGTGGTAATGTAAAATAGTATAACCACTTTGGAAACCTATTTGGCAATTACTGAGAAGTTAAAAATGAATCTACTATATGATTTAACCATTCCATCTCTTTTTAGTTACCCAAGAGAAATGAAAGCATATGTCCACACAAAGACTTGAACATGATTTTTTATCAGAGCTTTATACGTGATAGCCCCAAACTGGAAACAGACCGAATATTCATCAACAGGTAAAGGAATAAACAAAATATCCTATATCCATACCATGAAATACTACTCAGTTAAAAAAAAAAGGGGAAGGGAAATGAATTATTGATACTCATAACAACATGAAGCTCAAATTAAGTATGCAAGTGAAAGAAGCCAGGTAAAAGAGAGTACATCCTGTATGATTTCATTTATATAAATTCAAACTAATCTATAGTGATAGAAATGAAATCAATGGTTGCATGGGGATGGGATTGGGTGGCGGTAATGTGAGATGGAGGGATTATTAAAGGTCATGATAAAACTTCTGAGGATGATAAATATGTTCATTTTCCTTATTCAAGTGTGTCGAAACTTACCAAGGTTTGTACTTTAATTATATACAAAAGAAAATTGAAAAAGAAGCCAAATGTTGGGATTTGTAAAGCTGAGCAGTAACTACACAGATTTTTGTTACACTGTTTTCTATATTTAATAACAAAATATTTACATTCAATTAAAAAAGAAAACTAGATTTCCCATACTTTTTTTTTTTTAAGATTTATTTATTTATTAGAGAGAGACAGCCAGTGAGAGAGGGAACACAAGCAGGGGGAGTGGGAGAGGAAGAAGCAGGATCCCAGTGGAAGAGCCTGATGTGGGGCTCGATCCCCGAACGCCGGGATCACGCCCTGAGCCGAAGGCAGACTCTTAACGACTGCGCCACCCAGGCGCCCCTGCCATACTTCTGATAATTGATTTAATAAACTAGTGGAAACAATAAGTTTTCATGAAAACAGGGCCCTTGTCTGTTTTATTCACCATTGCATTCTCAGTACTCAGTTCAGTGACTAGAAGTACTCATCATACACTTTAAAATTATTTATCTAATAAATTATGATTAAATTCAGTTTATTCATAACTACTGGTTATTTTCTTATTTTAAAGAAACTTCCATTTCCTTATGGTAAAGCTTGAAAATTATGTCCATACTGTGGTGTGTAGTTGATGAGATTATCAGAAAACTCTATTATCTATCTGTGATCCATCTATCTATATCTATATATCCTATAAATGTTTGCATTCAGGCAGCTTGTACCCACAAAGTCCTATTGGTTGCTTACAGGTGGCACCCTGATTATTGAACACTTATTAGTCTGTATTTGCATGTACCATACTGAGTGTAAACTATTTTGAATATCATCCCTTCACAAATGTTGTCACATCAATATTCTTGAGTTCAAGTACTTCTTGATGCTACACAACCCTCCAAAACTTTTTTTTTTTCGAGTTCAGTACAGGCAGGCTTTGGCACGTACTCTGCACCCAGCTCCTTTATTCTACCATCATCCACACTGCTCAGGCCATAAAATTTGACACTGGTTTGATTTTGTCTCCCTAGTTAAACTCTTAACTTCCTTCCCCGCCCCCCCCCACTGCCAAGGTGATGTGATAAATCTCTATTCCAAAATACACAATATATTTAGCCCTCTCTTCTTGGGCTTTTATATGGGGATCTAAACTAAATCTGATACATATTTACTTACTGACTTCAAATATTTCAAGCAGTTCTAACAGGCAACTTATTAACCTATGTACTTTAGCTCACTGAATAAGACTTATAAAATACATTAGAGGAGCTTGGGTCGTGGACCCAAGCTTTGGCCCAAGTTTGTCTGCTGAACCTCTGCCATGGACATGCAATAGACTGTCTGTCAATTTGCCAGGATTTGAAATTTTTAAAGGAGACTTTCTGGCTTTGGAGGTGGCTCTGTTTGGAAGACAAAGTATCACAAAAAAGGCACATTAATAAACATTTATTGAACTGTATTAAATTTAATTGAAATTACTTGAATTTGGATGATGGCTACAATTGCAACTGCTCCCATTTCTTGACTGAATTCCAGTTTTGGTTTAGAACCCAGGTTGGGCAAGGACTAGAGGAAATGGAAAAACTTCAATGTCACCTTCAAAGTTGAATTACTTTATATTAGAAAAAGAGTATTAGGTAATATCATTGATTTAAATATCATAAATTCCTTTGAAAAAAATAATTTCAACCAAATAAGGTAGATTTTTCTTTAAACAACGTTCACTATTTTATTTTTTACTATAGGTATTTTTCAACTTTTCTTACAGCCAAATTTGACTCTTCATTCTAGAATTATTAGAATTTCTCCTGGACATCACTGAAAATATAGAAATTAAGTGTTATAATTTTTAGAAGGATAAATGTCTGTATTCCCACCTCCATACTGAATAAGTCACCACAACTTAGAGTCTAGCTCTTAAATATCTGTATAGGTTGTTTTTAGCCCTTTTAAAACTAATGTTTCCTTTTTAAAACAAATATTTTATGAAACTCCCTCTTACATAAAATTTATCTTCACACATAAATTTTAAGTATATACTATATTAACTATAATATAAAGGAGAATAATTAAATACTAAATAATATTAATAACCTACAAATGTTTGGGCATAACTATATTAGAAGACCTAATGCGGTGGTAATTTACTTCCACCCACTTATAAATAGGTTAGTATTTAAGAGAAAATAGACCAATATTCAAATAAACAGTGAAAATAATTTTCCTTTATATTAGACATTTTGAAGTAAGATTCACCGTGGATGCAATAACTACAAATGCAAACTGATACAGTTTGGGTTGTATTGGTGATTCAAATAGCATGAGTGGCAGAGCTGTCAGAAATAAAATTTTGTAAAGTTCTAAACAAAGCAATATATATTCTTCCTTCAATGAACTTGACAGCTGCATCCGTGGGAAATTCAGTATATATATTTTACTTAATTTATTTAGCTTTACTTAATTTATTTAATTTAGCTTTACTTAGATTTTTACTTAATTTACCTTCTTTATATATCTTAGGTAAGAAGCCCATTTCTTTCTAAAGTGATTTGAAATCAGCTCACGAAAAGCGTTTTATTTTCTTTCATTAACGATTAAAATTTTTTTTCCTTGAGTGGATATATATAACCTCATGTTCATTGTTTGGTTTTGAGTGTTGGTTCATGGTTTTATGACATATGTGCTTGATGTTATTCACCAATACTTGATTTTGCTTCAGATATTTTTCAGATTTGAGAGTATTTACCTTTATTAATTATTTTGCTAATTTAAGGCAGAGACCAAAATGAGGAAGTCTTAAATAATATTGATGTTTGTCCATGCTGGACTACTTGGCTTCCCTCTGCCTCATGAGGGTGGCCATAATCAATCATCTTTTTTTTTTTTTTTTAATATACGCATTATTCCTTGCCTTCCTAGGACTTAACAGCAATATTTCAACAACTTACTAATGACTTTCTCTGGGGTCATTAGAAGAAAAGTGGATCCTGTAGAAACAATCTTAATAAATGATAGTACAGAGACATTTTCCTGGAGGCTACAAAGTGACCTATTGAAATACACTAAATTGGTTCTTCTCCATTAGGACATTCAGATCCTCCTTTTACTTCCTTTTGGAGTGAAAGAATGGGGAACAATTATGCTCTGAAATCCTGTCCTGCTCTAGAGCATGGAAATAGCACCTCAACGCAAACATTTTTCAAGCTGTCAGGAGTAAGGCAAGTATGATAATTTAAAACCATTAAATGCTTATGACAATCAAAATACAATGGATCCTAGTAAGCTTTTCTCAGTTGAAGGAAACTTCCTTAAAAAGTAGTTACTGATGTAAATGTCTTTCAATAAGGCAATTAAAAAAAATGCGGTATAACAATTCAAAGCATGGAATATTTTGCAGTCTTAAAAAAGAAGAAAGCAAACCTGTATGTATGGATATAGAATGATATATGGTTGTCCTAAAATAAGAAAAATTATGAATAACATATATACTATGATCCCATTCATATAAAAATAGCAGAAACAGAGGTAAAATATATATGAGAGAGGAGATTAGAAAGGTACACACATGTCAAATTGCAGTCAATGCTGTACATTGAAAGCTTTAGTTTCTGTGTCTATTTCTTCCACCCAGTTATGAGCTCCTTGATTACCAGATCAAATAAGGGATGCCCAGTTAAATTAGAATTTCAAGTACACAGTGGTTTTTTTTTTAGTATAAGTACATCTCAAATATTACATAGGACATACTTATACTAAAAAATTATTATTTATCTGATACTCAAATTTAACTGGATGCCCTGTATTTTTTTTTATTTGCTAATTCTGGCAATTCTACTTTAAGGAGACCATAAACTCTTCATCCTTGTACTCCTATCATTAGCATACTTAAAGATATATAGTGGTTGCATAATAAATCCTGAGAGGGAGAGTAATTCAAGAGAGCACAATAACGGGCAATTTTGCTAAGTGTGTTACATATATTATCTCAATTCTAATGGAAATGCCATAAAGTTTTATTAGTGGCCCTATTTTACAGAATAAGAAACAGAGGTATACAAAAGTCACACAGTAAATGAGGGAGCCAGAAATGACCCCAAGTTTCTGGGTCCTGACTCAGCAGCCATAACCAACTGCCAGCTGCCGGGAGGAAAAGGGAGAAAAGGGGAAAGAGAACCAGGGGTGAGGCTTTTGTTCTGCCTAAGGGGAGCTGAGCAGGACTGCACAGACTCCTTAACCTTGCTAGAGGTGGAATGTGGGGTGTGTAGGAGAGACAGACAAATCTGGGCCTGGTCCCCGTATCCATCACTCATTCAAACAAGTTACATAATTTATTTTGACCTCAATTTTCTTGTCTGTACAACTGGATTAAGAGGACCTACCTGAATACTGACACGATGAGTACAGGAGATAATTTCTGTAAAGTGATCAGCACAGGCCTTAGCCAGGGAAAGAACACTCAGTCAGTGCTAGTTATTATTGGCCCAGAACCCCAGTTTTTTCATTTGTAAAACAGAATAACATCAATAACAAGACAGTAGCACTAATGATATCGATATTGCCAAGTTGATTTGAGGATCAGATGAGAAATAAATACTATCTTTCTAAATTCTGAAGTGCTTCTCATTCTCCTTGCGTACTTGCTCTTTAGATCAGAACCAGAATTAATACTGTGTCAAAGCATTACTACAATTTTTCCCCTGAGTAATTAATTTTGTTTTAAAAATTATCATACAGTGAAATCGACTCTTTGGTGTATAAAGTATTATGAATTTTAACCCATATAGATTTATGTAACCACTACCACAGTACGGATACAGAACATGACTATAGATTCTGAGATTCTTTTTTCAAATGAAGTGTTTCATATTCTTGTTGCAAAACACTTTTAAAAATAAAAACTTAGCTAACCATGAAGATACAAATTAACAAAACTGGCCTTTTGTACAAATCTCTGCAGTCCCCAACCCCTCTAAGTCTTGTGTGGGCCATTTTCGCTGTTGACTCTGCAGACTATCTTTCCACAAAAGTAATCAGGAATCGGCTTGAGAGCTGGGGCATTTTTCAAGCTAAAGGCCCATGTCACAGGCACAAACTTCAGCATTTCTTATTTGTTCCTTTTTTATATTACCTTCCAGAACTTAATTTCCCCCAACTATTTCCTCTATTTGTCATTTTCTCTCACAAATGAAGAGAATTTTCAAATGAAGGCCTGGAATACCAGCACCTTCTCACCCTTTCAGGAAAATTATTGGGGATGCAGTTATTGAGAGAGCAACGGTGGAGCCTTCAGGACCCTAACCTCTCCGATATAACAGATCCTCCAGGTAAATAATCCATCTACCCCTTCCCCAACTCCATCCTCTCCACCTCCCCAGCACCCGGGATCCCCTGGTAGGATAGACTTCTGGACCAAACTTCAGTCCTCCAAGAGCGGCCACCTCCCATCCCCCACCGCACCTCCTGGGTTTTCCCAGTTTAAGTAACTTGCACTGGCACACCGCTGTCGCATCCGCTTATCTGGGTGACTCAAGTCATTGCTATTTGCCTTTTCTTTCTAGGACGCTTTGGCTGCTGTGTTCTTCCCTCTGCTTTTAATTTGGGGAGGAAAAAAGCTAATGAATCAAGAACGAATCTCTTCTCCACTAATCCTTTTATCCAGCCCCCCCCCCATTAAAGTTGGCTCGCTCCGTTCTCAAGTTCCGTAACTATCCAAGAAGTGCGGGGGCGGGACAGGTGGGGACGCATAATTACACCTAAACCTCAGGGTGGCACGTAAGGTGTCACTTTGGTGGGAAGATATTCTGAAGCTCCCCTGAAGCTTGCTGAGCGTTGTGCTGCCGCCGCTGTACATTTTCTGCTAATTTCTTGATGCTGCTGCTTTGCGTTGCTCTGTCACGCCTAAATCTCTTTTGTTACGGCCCTAGGTGCCCCAATGAGGGTGAATTCCACGAGATTCACAAGCGTTTTTTTTCCTGTCCAAGGTAAATACAGTAGGCAAAATGAGGAACCACCAAAGGATACAGGGGAGGGGGGAGAGAAAGGGATTCCCTCACCTTTTCCGGCACCTTCCTTGTTAACTTCCACCAGGAGGAGGCGCGCGGCCCAGTTCCCCCCGTCTCCTCTCTTAAATCCCCCTACTGAGGGCTGCCAAGGTTGGCCGCGCGGCGGGAGAAATCCCTCCGGCAGGCCTGGCTCTCCCCCGCCCCCCGGGTTGGTTTTTCCCAGCTGCGGAGGTTGGGCCAGGGGCTGGGGTGCGAGGAGAGTCGGCGCCCGCAGCGCGGAGCCGAGAAGTCGCCGAGACTCTGGAGGGACTGAGTTGTCTCCGGAGGTGACGCGCGCGGAGGTGAGCGGTGGGCAGCAAGCGGCGAAGGCGAAAACCCGGAGGCCGCGCTGGGCCCCTTCCCATCCTCTGGAGGAAGGGTAGCGTAGGTCCAGGGTCCCACCGCCGCTTTGTTCGCGGCCTCTCCCCTCTTCTTTGGAGATGACTTGAACCCCCTCCGGGATCCGAGGGGCTCGCGGGGGCGCGGGCCGGGGGCGGGGGGCCGACAGCTGTTAAGGTTCTCCACTTCCTGCTAATCCGGGAAGGTACCAAAAGAGATCAAAAGACTCCTGTAACCTGAAACTTCCCTCCCATCCAAACCTGGACCGGGAGAGGTCCGGGCGGGGGCGGAGACCCCGGAAGGCAGGTCGCCGGCGGAGGCGGTGGGGGAAGGAGCTGGGAGAGCGAGAAGTTTGGTCGGGAAGGCGCTGGGGATCAAGCGGGAAGTTAGACTCGGGGGGCGAATGTGATCGGGAAAGGAGGAGGGCGGGAGGCTGGAAGGGTATATATAGTGTGGGCCTGGGCAGAAGGCAGACTTTTACGCTGGGTGTCTCGGGACGCGCGCCCCTCTCCCGGGTAAGGATGTGCATGGGCTGGGGAAGGCGAAACCTGGACGGGCTTTCGGAGGGAGGTCTTGGGGACCAAGGGGGACGACTTGGCTTGGAGAGTCCGGTTCCCGCACGCGGGGAGCCGCCGCTCCTCACGCTTTTCTCCCGCCTGTCCCAGGTCCCGGAACGGATCGAGCGTGAGGCGCCAACAAAAGAGGCAAGGAGGTGCCACCCGGGGGCGGCGGCAGGAAGAGGAACGGGAGGAGGAGCGCAGAGCTGAGAGCCCCGACCCGCCGTGCGTACTTTCTGGAGGGAAGGGGCGGGGGAATCGACCCCGGGAGGGGAACGCCCGGTGGCTAGGGGTTTAGCCAAGTTCCGGCTGCGGCGTCCCTCCTCCGCTCCCACGAGAGGAAAGTTTTCTCCAGACGCTTCCGGCCGGCCCGCGCCCTCCGGACCCAGTTCCCGAGCCTTCGGAGCGGGCGCCGTCCCAGCCCGGCTCCGGGGAAAGCCGTGCCGCGATGCCTGGGGGGTGCTCCCGGGGCCCCGCCGCCGGGGACGGGCGGCTGCGGCTGGCGCGGCTGGCGCTGGTCCTCCTGGGCTGGGTCTCCTCGTCCTCTCTCACCTCTTCGGCGCCTTCCACCTCCTCCGCGTCGTTCCTGGCCTCCGCGGTGTCCGCCCAGCCCCCGCTGCCGGGCCAATGCCCCCAGCCTTGCGAGTGCTCCGAGGCTGCGCGCACTGTGAAGTGCGTTAACCGCAACCTGACCGAGGTGCCCGCGGACCTGCCCCCCTACGTGCGCAACCTCTTCCTCACCGGCAATCAGCTGGCGGTGCTCCCCGCCGGCGCCTTCGCCCGCCGGCCGCCGCTGGCCGACCTGGCCACGCTCAACCTCAGCGGCAGCAGCCTGGAGAAGGTGTGCGCTGGCGCCTTCGAGCATCTGCCCAGCCTGCGCCAGCTCGACCTCAGCCACAACCCGCTGGTCAACCTCAGCGCCTTCGCCTTCTCGGGCAGCAACGCCAGCTTCTCGGCCCCCAGCCCCCTGGTGGAACTGATGCTGAACCACATCGTGCCCCCTGACGACGGGCTGCGGAACCGGAGCTTCGAGGGTATGGTGGCGGCCGCCCTACGAGCAGGCCAAGCGCTGCGCGGGCTCTGGCGTCTGGAACTCGCCAGCAACCACTTCCTCTACTTGCCTCGGGACTTACTAGCCCAACTACCCGGCCTCAGGCACCTGGATCTGCACAACAACTCTCTGGTGAGCCTCACCTACGTGTCCTTCCGCAACCTGACACACCTAGAAAGCCTCCACCTGGAGGACAACGCCCTCAAGGTCCTTCACAATGGCACCCTGGCGGAGTTGCAAAGCCTGCCCCACGTCAGGGTCTTCCTGGACAACAACCCCTGGGTCTGCGACTGTCACATGGCAGACATGGTGGCCTGGCTCAAGGAGACAGAGGTAGTGCAGGGCAAAGCCAGGCTCACCTGTGCATTCCCGGAAAAAATGAGGAATCGGGCCCTCTTGGAACTCAACAGCTCCCACTTGGACTGTGACCCTATCCTCCCTCCATCCCTGCAGACTTCTTATGTCTTCCTAGGTATTGTTTTAGCCCTGATAGGCGCCATTTTCCTACTGGTTTTGTATTTGAACCGCAAAGGGATAAAAAAGTGGATGCATAACATCAGAGATGCCTGCAGGGATCACATGGAAGGGTATCACTACAGATACGAAATCAACGCGGACCCCAGGTTAACAAACCTCAGTTCTAATTCGGATGTCTGAGAAACATTCGAGGACAGAACCAAGGACAGCTATGCATGAGATGTAGACTTAAGCTTTATTCTGTCCTAGGCTTGCTCCACTTCCACCCTCCACTATGGACACCACTGACCTTGACTGAAAGCAGTGAAGGGAATTTGCTCCCTTGTTATGTGAAGTTTCTTGGTGTGTCTTGTTAATGTAAGACGATGAAAAACTGTGCATAGTGTTTTATCCTTTTCCTTTTCTTGGAACTCAACTCGTATGGAGGGATTTTTCAAGTTTCAGCATGAACATAGACTCCTGGCTGTCTGTTTTTCTTAGTACAGTTCGAGGTGTAGCCAGTGTACCCACACAGATAGCATTCAACAAAAGCTGCCTCAACTTTTTTGAGAAAAAATACTTTATTCCTAAATATCAGTTTTATTCTCATGTACCTAAATCGTGGAGAAAATAAATGCATTCCATAAACTGCCTGCAGATCTTAGCAAGCTCTTCAAAGTAACTCCATAGTACACAGGAGCACCTGCATCCGGGAGCATGCTTACATTTTACTGTTCTACGTATTACAAAAATAACTTGCAACTTCAGATAACTTCTTTGACAAAGTAAATTACTTTTTTGGTTGCAGTTTATATGAAACTATACTGAAGTTTTTTTATAAACTGCATTGAGATTCAACAGACTAAATTGTTAAGAAAAACTTCAATAAAGGTTCTTAAAAGAATTACAGTTGTGTTCAAGTTTGCTATTTGAAAAAAAGGATTAGGGGCAATGATGTCCAATGGTCTTGGTTCTGATGGTAATTGAGGTATTAGTTGTAGCTGAAAACGAAAGTGGAGTAATGTCTTAAACAGGTAGACTTTGGAAATAGTTATGAGATAGTGGATCCTTTCAGGATTTAGAGAATTTGAATATTCATGCGCTAGACTTCTCATGGTCCTAAAGTTAATGCTGTTCATGAAACATTTTTGTAAGAGCATTATAAAGTTGGTAAGAAGGGAGAGTTCTGTATGATAAACAGCTCACAGTTTGGAGCTTTTTCGAGGCTAAGTTGTTAGAATGGAACAAAATTATTTACTGGATAAAACTTTCTATATGAAATTGTTCTATGGGTTTTTAGAGTATAAAACATAATGCAAATGATTTAAAATGAAGTGTCTTAAGAATACAATATTCTAAAATAAAAGATTTAAAGATGTAAATTAAAAAACATTTCCTAAGATCATAATGTAAATTGGAACTTAGATTTTCTTGAGAATATTAAAAAAAAAACACCAACATTTAAAATGGAACATGCGTGATCAATAGTTTATCAGAGATCGTGCTTGTATGTTTAAAAAACTGTCATGACAGGATATGAATTTGAGGAAATAACCAGAGATAAATGTCTATATCCGTAAACAAGTGTCTCAACAAATCTTAGGTTGTGTTCAGTTCCTATTTAAGAATTTGGGGATATTTCGATTTTACCTAAGCTCTATATTAGTATATACACCTGTGTGAAGAATAAATCACATTTAGGTGTAAATAATAGCAATGGCTTAATCAATTGATACTATCAATAAGGGACAAGATTTTCTTTTTTTTTTTTTCAGTTTATTATTTGCCAATGAAGCCTAAAAGTAAATTCCATTACTCTCCAAGCTATTATGTAAAAGTGACATTAGCCATTATTGCTTAACATACAGTGTAGGTAAACTTGCATCAGTAAGTCTTAGGGCCTTCTTTCTCTTTAAATTGATTATGTTCTACAGTGTTTTATATTTGAAATAAAACTTATATTTCCATATTTTTATAAATGAAATAGGATTGCAGTCCTTTAGGTTCTAGAGATCTTTGGCTGTTCCTTCTTTGAGTTAAATTGAAAAGTTTTCAAAAGAGGGCTAAAAATTTATGAATCTGTTCCTTCTTCAGCCTCTGTGGTCAGAATATGAAGTTTTAACTAGATTAAGTTTCATAAGGCTCATTTTATGAAATATTACAGTATTTATTACTTATAGGAGATATTTCAGATCCTTTAATTAATTACCCGAGGATAGGTTAAATATATGGTACTTCATATTCCATTAAACATTTTAAGTGTTCACCAGGAATTCATAAACTGGCTGGCTGCCATTATTTCCTAGGAATGATGAAGATATTAGCCTGCCAAAAATAGTGAAAACATCTAATAAATAAGGGCACTCACACCATCTCAGAAATAAACTGAGAGACTTTGGTAAGCCTGTGATTCTGTGGAAAACAAATTGTAATACTTATAGTCTGTTTAGAAGATTACTTCTTCTTCATCCTGTGATAATCTAAGAGTTAAAACCTGAGCTCTAGCTAAGATCCAGGAGAGCAGATTTCATTAGTCTAGTTTATCTCATTCACTCACCATGGCAGGATCCAGGATAAAGCTGAAGGTGTTTTCACCTGTTAGGTGGATGGCTTTTTTGATGTTATGATTTCTTGCTTTTTCATCCCTTTGCCTTTTCGTTTGTATGAACTTCCCAGTTTGCTCCTGCTCTCTTTTTCTGTCACATCACTCCTTGCTATTCTTCAATACATGGCAATAGAACATTCTTCGGACAAAAAATATTACCATTTGGAAACAGTTGCTATTGTGCAGTCCTAATACTCTAACTCCATAAACTCCTAAGGCAATCTGAGTTCCTTAGAAGATAGGCGCTACAAAAATCCAGTGAGTGTTAGAGCATATAGGAAAAGTGAAATAAAAGTATCATAACTTTTAAACTGTTTTAGTATCATAACTTTTAAATACTGATCTTTAGTACCATTATGCATTACTAATCCTAAAAACTTACAAGTAATCCATTTTTAAAAATTTATTAATTTGAAAAATTATTTAGAAAATTAAAGTATATTACCTACCAAAATAAGTTTTTGAGGAAAAAAGTTTTGAGGAAAGTAGATTTCCTCAGTTTGAAATAAAGCTGTTTTAGCAGAAACACCCTTCATTTATCCTTTACAAGTTTCATTTGAAGAAAGTTAGAAAAATACTTAAAAATTTAAGTACTTGATAAATCCCTCAATTTAAAAAGCTATTAAAATGTCCAATAAATTTATATTTAAAGTGCAAGGTTTTAGGATAATACACTATTTGACCCTGAATTGTAACCATCCCCTTTCCATGTAACCATTCAGTTTGATACATTAATATATATATATCTCATCAATTTTGCTGCCTCCTATGATTCAGTGATGACCTGTAAGGCACATTTGTACCTTATGGCTGATGTATTTTTCTGACAAATAGAGTTTGAAGCACAGTCAATAAAATCTTTAAAGGGAAAAAGAGCTACATAGATTGATACTATCAGTAATAGACAAGATTTTCTTTTTTTTTTCAGAAGTGGGGAAAGGCTTGATTGAAATAAATGAGTAAATCACAACTGGTAAATTCTTTTATAGTATCTTGATTGGCAGCAAACGTGGATTATGCTCAGTATTTAGTTGAAATAACATATCTTTGTTTTCTGTCTTAGTAGATGTACAAAAAAAAGAGGAAGAAGAAGAAGAAATTCCCAATGAACTGTGATTATTTCCTTAGGGATTGTGTTTTACTCTGTCCCTTTTGGCCTGATGTTACAATACAGGGCTTACCTTCTTGAGGACATTACAGGCTTCACAGCTCTAGGTTGGGAGTCTTTCATATCATTTCTGCTTTCCGTTTAAATTTTTTCTCCAAAGACTACACTAGAAGAGACAACCATGAGGATGTGCAAGGTCAAGAACAATTTGGCATGTGCTCTCTTCCTCCTCCAAATCCACCCAGTCATCCAGGCTTCAGAGAGCAGCACCGTAAAGTGAAGACTGACAGCTATTAGATGAGATTCAGGTTTCACTTTTATACTTGGGCAAGGATTTTTCACGGCAAAAGAGAGGGAAGGGAGGAAATTATATTTCTAGAAAATATATGAAAACAACCTTGATAATGTCTTTTTAAAATCTTTCAGTAATATTGCGGTGCTGCATTAGAAATAGTTCAGAAAACAATCTATATTGTCCAGGTGATCCTGTCTTCTTTGAGATGGAGAAAAACAGCTCTTTGAGGATGTTTTGTACAATTACTTTTCTGTTGCTATCCTTATAAATGATTCAAAAATGCAAACTGGCTTCATTTGTGTTTTATCTTAAAATATTTTAGCAGCTCTAACTTGGTCATGGTTAAAAAAAATCTAGATTTTAAAAAATATTTAATATGTGATTTATATACTTTTGACAGGAGTAAGAACTCAGTATTTCAAAGTTGGAAGGGCTCTTCGATGTGTCAAGCCCAATTTTCTAGGCTACAGATGAAGAAACTGATAATTGTGACATATCATTATGTTATATAATGACAACCAGGACTAGATCTCAGGGTTCCCAACTCCCCTTCTCATGCTCTTTTTGCCACATGATGGCATTACTAATTACCTACCTTCAGATCTTTGGAATTCCCATGTCTAATATAAAAGGCAATTGCTGTGAATATATTAGTTTTATTGTTTTTGCTTTGCACTCATTATGTTTTGGTTTGATCTAAATTTCACTTCCATTGTGTTAAAAATTACTATGTTTCAGACCCTTCAATATGCCTTAAATATGTCTGAGATAATTTTTTGATAGTAATATGATTGCTATAATACCATAAAGCTCCTCTGTATCTATGATAGAAACTGTTTTGGAAATTTAATGGTGGTATTTCTTTTGAAAAGAAAAATAAAACTCTGGGAAGCTGTGCTAGCTTGTGTAATTCTATCTTAAAAATGAGTTAGCTCAGCTGGTGAGAACATTAAACAAATGAGACCAAGTTCATGACCATGGAGACGGTCAGTTTTGCATGCTCAGGTCTAGTCCCCCGGCCTGTGCCTGCTCCAGGTGCATGCTACCACCCATGCTTTGAGAGCCTAGACCAAACAGGGAATCTAAATCAGTGCAAATCCCTGTCACACAGGAAAACCAGCGGGCTGATGAGCCAAATCCTGGCAGCCGTACTGATGATGTGTTAGTTTGCTGTCTTTACCTACGCAGGACCAAACATGACGGTCCTTATGTCCTCACTGTAGTATGTATGCCACAAAGGGTTTCTCATTTATGTGAAATTTAAGAAAAATCTATCGTGAGTGCTTTTAAATGTATCACATGGGAAATTAATTAGGTTTGCTTTGCTATTTAAAATGAAAATATGGCTTAAGGTTCAGGATCGTGATTACTCTATCACAAACTTGTAGCAGACATTTCATAATAGGATTTATTTGTGGTTCGCGGTGCAATGTGGTTCATGTAAGGGTATGGGTTTTTCTAAGGAAGTAGCGCCTTAAAATAGGACTCACTATAATACTTTTTGTGATAAGTAAATATTTAATCATATGTTTTAAAGAACCTGAGGACGTTATCAAGATAGGCTTTTAAAAAATGTAATTTTGGGGGCGCCTAGGTAGCGCAGTCGTTAAAGCGTCTGCCTTCGGCTCAGGGCGTGATCCCGGCGTGCCAGGATCGAGTCCCACATCGGGCTCCTCTGCTATGAGCCTGCTTCTTCCTCTCCCACTCCCCCTGCTGTGTTCCCTCTCTCGCTGGCTGTCTCTCTGTCACATAAATAAATAAAATCTTAAAAAATAAAAAAATAAAATAAAATAAAAAAATAAAAAATGTAATTTTATAAATTTCCCTACTTCTCTACCGCCACAGTCCTATTCCTACTTCTGTGTCTTCTCCCAAGGAGAACCATAATACACATTTCAAGGTGACTATTCGCACACAGGAGAATTGGACGGACTCAAACTAGGTGGGTCAGTTTGCAAATATACATTTCTTTGTATTAGATAGCTTCTGTATTACAATACAGTTAGTGAACTGTTATCAAAGAGGATTTTATCTTTCACGTAGACATTCTGCGGTTATTCTTACAGATCACGGCAAACACGGCTATTAAACATGTAAGAGACATTTTAAAATGAACTCATGTATGTTTCTTGTAGGTTATTTTAAAAATACAGGAGGGAAACACCATGAGTTTTCCTAGCAGTACAGAAAAAAATGCTTCAATATTGAGATAACTGCCATTTGTTTTTATTACATTGTATCTTGCCTTTTCACTTCCAGTCTTGTGAACATTCCCCAGTATCATTAAAAACAATTTTATATCTGGTTTTAAAGTACACGGGCAATCACATATTTCACACTTATAGGACTTTTTTTGCAATTTTAACTAAGGTTCTAATGAGCACTGTTGTACCTCCCTGTGTTTCAACATCTTTAATTTTTCCCTTCAAGTAGATCCTTGAATCTTTTCATGGGGATCCTAATATCTTTTTTCTAACCCTTAAAAATATGTTTTCTGTCTATCTAAATTAGGAATATTAAACATAGACCAGCATAGTTCACTATATACTTTAAATCTCACATCAAACTTTTTACAGAGTGTTGAATGGTCTGACAACAGGATTTTGAACAGAAAGAAACCTTAAGTTGCCAATTAACTTGTCACTGTTTTTAATCCACAAATGTCTACTTTTTGTTAAAATAACAAAATTAGGGAACAGCTAAGCCCGTATAAACCAGTTAAAAGTGCCTGTGTGTGTCTGTGCCTGTGTGTGTCTGTGCACACACACGTGTAGGTTGCAGGGTTGGGAGAGGTGGTGTGGGGTGTGGAGGAATATCTGGGAAATTAATTTAGCTAGCAGTTTTCAAGACAAACCTATGTGTTGCCTGAATTCTATTTTTTTAAGATGATTCATGTGTGCATACTTAGAATGAATTTAGAGTCCATGCATGTGATTTAATTGTCCTAATCTTACTGTTAATTCGCTTTAAAATTTCAGTGAAGTCCTATGAACCATTTATTCAGTTCATTCAATAGATATTTATTAAATACTTTCTATATACGAGGCACTGTTGTTGCATTGGATTGAAATTGAGTTTCTGACATAAAATTGTTTCCGATCCAGTAGAGGATAAGTATGAGAATAGCTAGCATTTTATTGAGTGTTGAGGATGAATCAGACAGTAGGTAAAACCCTTCACATGTAAGATTTTATTTCTTCTCATTTGGGAAGGACTTGAGGCTTAGGGAGGAGAGGTAACTTGCCCACTGGCAAGTAGGTAGCAAGAATCAAATGGGAGATATTCATTCATTCATTCATTCATTCATGTCTGTTTCCAGGGCCCGTGGTCTCAACCCTTGAGCTTGAGGAACAATCAGATGTGAATGACTATGTTATAGGGTAGAACATGAGAAAGCACTACCAGAGATTCAAAGCAGGAAGAGAGTTTGTCTGGTTAGAAGACTCAGAGAAGGGTTTATGGAGGAGTTTGCTTTTAAGATGACCTTGAAGAAGGGGCAAACAGAGATGATGAGTGGAAAAGAAAACTCAAGGCAGAGGGAACAGCATAAGCAAAGAGAATGTTCTGGCCACAATAACGTTTGAAGCATTATGTTTACAAGGAGTATGGTGGAAAGTGAGACCAGAAACGTAAATCTGTAGCTATGATAAATAGTTTCTCTTTAATTCAGTGGACAGTGGGAGAGCTACTGGAGGTCTATGAGCAGGAGGGTGATACACACAACTGTGGTTGTCCTCCAGAGGGTAAGAAAAGACCTCCTCCTCAAATTAGTTTGAATATCAAGACCAATGATCACACACATGCATCAAGAAGGTATGAAAAGGTTTATTACTCTCATAATGGGATTTTCTGCAAGAGCAGGGCTTGGCTTTCTTTTCATGGTGATTAGGGGGTGGAACTAGGGTGAGGGTTCTGGGTCTCTATGGTTTTAACTACCCAGCAGATGCCAAGGGATGAAACTCATAGGTATTTTTATGGGCTTGCCCAGATGTGGGGCAAAAAGTGGGAAGGGAGTGAATGGGCCTTGAAAGTTGTCACTATTCAGACATCACAAATGGAGTCAGATTCATTATAATTCACCACTGATGTTTGATGGATGGCTGAAATCTGCTATGTCTCATTTAATTGATTTTTGAACTCATTTAAGTAAGCCATTATGACTCCCTATGAGGCTTAGAGCATGTGGCCATTAAAGTTTATTGAAGTTTCATTGGCTATCTTATTCAGGAGTCTGTGGTGTGTACTTTGAGGAGAGAAATACATGCCTTGATGGAAAAACATCAGTAATGTCTGGAACTCCAGAAGGGATAAGATGAAGCCTTTTATTTTGGCTTCAGTATGGACAGCCATGCGTGACCTTGATTTTTATTTTGGGTATCTGAGGCAAGAAATTCCCAAAGTTTTTTTTAGCCCAAAGTAGGTAACCTTGGATAAGGAGTTGTTATTGCCATTGGTCTAAGTGGCCAGATAACTGGTAATGTCCCAAGATTCTGTAAAAACAGGCACATTGGACCAATTTTTGGCCAAGTGTCTTCTGCTACGAAGATGACTGCATAAAGTTTGGCCAATTGTTCTGACCCTTGAGTCTTGCCCTTAATCAAGGTTGTCCTGCTTAGAGGATGGATAGCAGCAGCTTGCTAGAGGGCTCCCTCACATATTACGGTTATCTAACCATAGGTAAAGGAAACGAATTCCCTGTTTTGATTACTCAGTCCATCCTGAGTTTCAATCAAACACATATATACTTTCTCCAGGTGGCCAGTGGGTCTGGGAGAGAGATGACTTTCTGTAGCACCATTACATCTGACAAGAGACTAAGATCTGGGGAAGACAATTCCTCCTGCAAAAGGCTAAGGTTTGGCTCTATCTTGTAAGTACAGTTTCCATTTTAATAAGGAGACCTCTGTGACTGTGCCCAGTCTGCTGGTGCTGCCTCAGTGATCTAAGGCATAAGGGGCAGCTGGATGTGGAGAGTCGGGGACTGAGGGCCTTTGTCTCCAGGAAAGCCCAATATGCAACTACCAGTTGATGCTCAAATGGTGTGTAGCCTGGATGTTAGGAGGGCAGCTCCTTATAGGAGAGGCCCGTGGGCAACTTACTGTCATCGTAGGTGAGCCAGAGACTAGGAGGCAGGAGAGGAGGTTTTAAAGCCTCTAAGTGATGGCGTCTCTGGAAAGCATTAATGGAAGTGCCTATTACGTGTACTTTGGACAGATTCTAGAGCCTTTTGTTGGAGGTCAGGACCTATTCAAGGCAGGCCAATTTGCAAGTAACAGCATAAATGAACTGAAGTAAAATTCGTAAATAAGGAATATGTTGCCTCTAGAACCAAAAAGTCTGAAAAGATGTTGGGTTTAACATTATGGATGCTGAGAGGGTCATTGATTATTTTCTGAGTGTCAGGGATGGAGCAGCCTTGACTGACCACATAATTCCTAGGAATTTAACTGAGGCACTTTTTGCAGTACAATGAGGCATCCCTTTTGGTGAGCTCCTTTGTTAGTATTTGTATGTCTTGAATGAATGTGTCAAATGAGTCTCAGAAGAAGAGGATGTCGTCTGTGTAATATCACACCTGTGTTCCTGGAGGAAGGTGGCTGTGATGAAGATCTTGTCTGCAGAGACTGTGGGAGAGCAAAGCTGCTGAGATACCCCATGGACAGCCAGGTAAAAGTGTATTGTATCCCATCAAAGGTGAAAGCAAATTGTGGCCAACAGGCTGTTGAAATAGAAACGTAATAGAACATATGTGCTAAATGTAAAAATAGCAAAATATTTTCCAGTTGTTGATTGGCAGAGTCAGAAATTTCAATAATATTAAGCACAAGTCTCTGAATTGCTGGTACCACGGCATTAAGGTTGTAATAATCCACTGTTAGATACCACTCATTTTTTACCAGGTTTGAGCATTGTCCAAATTGGGCAAATAAGGGGAAAGGAGAAGGAATAATGGCTCTTCCCTTTTGTAGGTCTTCTATGTTGGGTCATAATTCCTGTAGGCCTTGTTTTAATCTATATTGGGCTGTATTAACTATTTTAGCTCTAGGGGAAGGTCCATGAAATCCCATCTGTTAGACAAACTTTAAGTGCCTAGCACTTAATTTTATTTCAGTTTATTACTGTTGGGTTAAGGCATCAATGCCCACTGTGGGATATTCTAGGTCAATGGGCTATGATTATGGAAAATTTAGGAAAGACAGTAGTTCTGGTGGTGAAGGTGAGTCATCCCTATTTGTTGGTAACTCCTCTATGAGTATAGGGAGTATCTTCTTTAAATTTATTGGGATCCCAGCTATAATTGTAAGGTGGACACCAGTATTGATCAAGGCCATGAAGGCCAATTGGTGCCTCTTAGCTGACGTTAAAATTAATTTAGAATCTATGTTGTAAAGGCACAAAAGTCTGTGTATTGTTATGTAAATTATTTTAGTATAGTTTAGTATAGTTTAGATTTATAATTGGGTCAAATTGCCAAACACTATTTCCCTGTATCCGTCTGCCCTACCTCCCCTTGGTAGTTACTGGATGTACTTTGGGGGGTTCTCTTTACTCTGCCCATATTTATAAGTTTCTTCTTATAAAGAGTCCCCACTCAGTATTGTCAATGTTAGAAACCTCTCCAATGGTGATTGTTGCTTTCTAGGGTTTAGGGAGTTTTGAAATAACTCTTTGGCATGCTGATAAATTTCTGCACTCAATAAAACCTAGAGTAATTATCAGTGCATTTTACAGTTATCCAATAGGGTGACGGCAACCGCTGTTCCTTTAGGAGTTTGCTTTTCATAACGTTCTGTACCTTATGGGAGTGCCATGTATATTTTTCTTTATAGGCCTGATGGTCAGGATTTCTTTTGGTGACAGAATCATGGTGGCATAGAACCAGAGACATTTTGGGCAAAGGGTCCTAGTGAACCATCTGCTTTTAGGGACATGGAGTCTGGCATGCCTCATGGTAAGGACCCTTCCTCACACAAGTGGCCACGTGATGGGCTTGTACACTACATCGAGTATCAGTCTTTCCCCTGAGCACTCTAGAGTGGGGTCTATATAGCCAGTGGTCACAAGGGAAGAGTTGTCCCCCTGAGCCTAGTTTAGGTCATAGCTTATGCTGGAATTGGGACACATGATTCAGTCCAAGACATATTGACAGGTCTGGGCCAAGACACATGACCTAGGACCACTTTAAGGAAGTCTGCGGCACCACCCCACCCCGCCCCCAGATCCCATAATCCTGTACCTAAACTCCAATTATTGAAACTTCCAATTTAGGTTAAATCTGTAAACAGAAACTCTAGGACTCAGCAGAGGCAGCACCGCCACGGCATAACTCAAAGCACAAGCTTGACAACAGGCAGCAGCATGGCTCCAAGTGCATGCTCCCCAGCCTGCATCACAGTCAGTGAGCAAGCCAAGAGCAAGAGAAGGAAAACTCCCTTCAAAGGTGGTCATGTGGTCATTAACTACGCAACACTGCTTGCTGTTCCAATTGTTTTTGGTTGCCCCATGGAGGCTGGGACCAACCTCCCCACCGTCAATTGGTTTGGATTTTAAAATTGATGACATCATACACAATTGATGACATTTCATACAGAGTATGAAAAGGTGCATGACTTACATAATGGAACTTTCTGGAGAGAGCAGACATCCAAACTGGTCTGGAATGGCCTAGGCAGAGAGTATCTCTGATTTTTTTTTCTGGTTAGGGGGTGGGGCCAGGGTGAGGGTTCCCAAAGTTTGTTTGGTTTGAACTTCCTCCCTGCCCCTCCCCCCAACCAAGGGAAGGTGTGCTGGGGCCTTCTTATTGATTTACCCAGATGTGGGGCAAGAGAGAAAGGTGAGAAGTGGGGCTTGAAAGTATCAGAGGTCAAATATTTAAAAAAATGGAGTCAGACTCTTTACTACATTTTTGCTCCAGGAAGAATAATCTCTGACAGTAATGAAGGGAGAGACAGAAGACAAGTGACAGTTTCAGTAGTTAGGTAAGAGGGTTCTTTATATTGGTTTTTCACTCAAATTTTAAAAAAAATTAAAAGCTTTCCTGGTCAAGTCTAAAAATGCTGCCACTATTTAGCAGGTCAGTTCTCAGGGCCAGTTGCTCTGACCTCTGAAGGAATGGACAGTGGCTATATGTAACAACTGAGCATTCCATACTCTACCCTTTCTTTTTCTCTTCCATCCTTTGATAGATGTTCTAATGAGAATGAATTCACCGGAGAGATTGCTTGAACAAATCTGCAATCTTAATAATTTAATGCTGGCTAATCAAATTAAACTTTGGGTGGTATGCTCTTTTTTTTTTTAAGATTTTATTTATTTGAGAGCGAGCGAGAGAGAGAGAGCGAGAGAGAGAGAGCAAGCATGAGTGGTGGGGAAAAAAGCAGAGGGAGAGGGAGAAGCAAACTCCCCACTGAGCAGGGAGCCCAAAGTGGAGCTGGATCCCAGGACCTGAGCCAAAGGCAGATGCTTAACTGACTGAGCCACCCAGGTAGGGTAGTTTTAAATTAGCTTTATACTACGTACTGCAGAGACATTTTGTATTACTTAAGGAAGTTATTCTTATTTAATAAGTGACATATTTCATAATTCATTATGTCAAATTAATATGCCCCAGGCACCATTCTAAGTGCTATATTAATATCAAATCATTTTGTCCTTTTAATGGGGCATAATGGGACAATGTGGTATAGATGAGGAAAGTGAGTCAACACGGGGGATTAAACAGTCTGCTTAAGTTTACACAACTAGTAAGTGGTACCGCTAGGATTTGAACCCCAGGTCTTAAAGTTTACATTTGGCTCCAGAGTCCACATCTTAACCACTGTGCTATATTGTTTTTCGCAAGTACCACAATTACCACAATGCTGTATATTCTTAGAGAAATTAAGAATATAATAGATTTCTCTCCTTAACAAGGATAGTATATGGGATTATGGGGTAAGTGACCCAATTAATTTAATTTCAATTTCAAAGTCTTTTTATTTTATTTTTTTAAGATTTTAATTAGTTGACAGAGAGAGAGAGAGAGATAGCAAGAGAGAGAGCACAAGCAGGGGGAGTGGCAAGCAGAGAGAGAGGGAGAAGCAGACTCCCTGCTGAGCAGGGAGCCCCACGTGGGGCTCAATCCCAGGACCCTGGGATCATGACCTGAGCCGAAGGCAGACGCTTAACAAACTGAGCCACCCGGGTGCCCCTAGTTTTTTTATTTTTTGATGTTAAACTATAAACACAAAATCATTACATTTCAATGTATGTGAAGAAATGGTAATAATATAATAAAAGGTCCTGAATAAGATACTGTGGAAAAAGAGCACCATGATAATTCCATTTGCAAATCTAAAATAAAAAAAATAAAGTATTTTATAAAAGAAGCACTTTCAAAAAAAAGAGTAGTGTCACTATTTTACTTTCAATATCTAAATGGGTTCATAGATTTCCTTCGTGACTTTAAATGCCCAGTTTTATACTATTGGCTGCATCTACTTTTGGGAAATGCTTTCCACAAAGCGAACTTTAGTTTTGGACAATTTTGAACATTGGTGTAATAAAACCAATGTAGATAAATCAGACATTTCAAGCCTTTTTTTGAATGTTTTGACCTTAGTTATCTGATCTGAGGTCTGCATTTCCATTTGAATCATTGGTGAAATTCTCCCAGTTAGAGTTTAGAATAATTTGTCATGTCTTTTCAACTTAATCTTGGCTGGACAATTGCCCTCTGGGTGGAGAAGCTGAGAACAAGCACTCCTGCCCTTCTTGTGTGTCTGCCAGGGTGTTAATCGGAGTGTCTTTAGCAAGGTCTCGCTTTAGGAACTCCTCTACTACCTTTGTAAACTGTCCTTGATGTGGACTGCAATAAGGATATTTTTCAAATAACTTGCATCTTTATGTACACAACAGGCTTCTTATTTTAACTGACTTCACTGGTCATATCAGCAAAATTACCACTCAGTCCAAAGAAACAACTTTTTCAATGAACTTGACTCTTAGGATAAAATACAAAATGCATTTTTCGATTGACTTGACTTTTCTTCCCCTACACTTGACTGTTTTGCTTGTGCAGGTTGCCATAATGTTAGTCTGAGGATCTTTGGTAAAAGATGTAGCAATATAAATAAAAGCAAAGGACCGGTAAGTCAGACTTTTCCATGTATCTCATCCACCCCTTGGTTGGAGGTTAGCTGCTTTGGCATTGGGAAGGCCCGACTTAATTCTTTCAGTTCGGAGGTAGAAAAAAAATGGGATTTTACTGAACACAGTCAGCAAAGTTGATGTTGAGGATCTGTGACAGTTTGTTACTATCCTTTGTTTTGCTTGAGTAACTAGACACGCAGCCAGCATTTCACCAACAGAAGTGAGAGCAGCCAGTGTATGGTACTTGACGAGATGGAACTAGTTTTGGCCAATCTTCAAGTTGAGTTGAGTTCCAAGCTGAATGGAGTCTGGACTCAAGAGGACTTTCCTACTGGCAATGGCTTCTGGACTCCCTAACCAGCTCCAAAGACTCTGGCAAGTAAGATAGTCCCCAGGAGAGAACAAAAGCATTAACCGGGATTAGGTTCAGCTGTGAGTGGCAGAAAACTCAGTAGAGGTAAATTTATTCCTCTTAAAAGTTTAAATATTTAAAGTTCAGAAGTGCTATGTCAGCCTTTTTCTATGAAATCCTTAGCAACTCAGGACGCTTCTAGCTCATTAGTCCTCCTCCCTAGTAGGCAGCCCTAAACCTTTTGGTCTGAGTTGGCTTGAGTCTGGGACCCCATTGGGATGAGCCCTTGGGAGCCTAACTTCATCCAGTAGCAAGAGGACCAGTCTCCTTTAGAAAATAGCACATTTTCTGGGAACCTTTTCTTTTTTATTATTTCTTTTCTTTTCTTTCTTTTTTTGTCAATAGAGAGGATAAGATCAACCTCTCTATATTTTTAACTTTGTTTCTCTTACCCATGTCGTTTGCTTATCAAAAAGCAGAGTTTATATTAATTGTCAATATGGTGAAAGCCCTAAGTTTCATTTTGGGTTCTTTCTTTCTCCCCCTGTAGCTAAAGTGAATCATCTGTGGTTCAAATTAGTGAGGTTTTCAGCTCAGGAAATATTTATTCAAGACTTTCTAAGGGTCAAGGACTCTGCTAGAGGATATGAAGAATAAAAGATGAAAAAGATAGAGTCTATGTATTCTCATAGTTAAAATTAGGCAAGCACACAGATCATTACGATACAAAAAGAAATGTGAATATAAAGATACACAATGTTATGCAAAACCAAAGGCGAGATTACTTGACTTGGAGAAGGTTTAATTGTGTCAATGTCGTTGGATCCGGGCTTTGGAGGACTAGAGACAACCACTGGTTGCTTATGTAATAGCCATCCCATCCCTCATTCCTCCCCCTGGACAGTACAGTCCACCTCCCATGTTGGAGCCTGAAAATGCTAGATGCTAACATTTCCCACCTTCTTAGAAACCAGAGAATGGGCATGCTGGAAAGAGCATGCCGGAAAGGGTTTTCCTTTCCCTTGAAAAAAGATGCATGAGAGAACTCCCCTCCCTATTCCTTTTGACATAGATATGTGAGGATATGATGCCTGGAGCAGTGGCAGCTATCTGTGACTATAAGGAAACAAGCCTGAAGACAATGGCCAACATGAAGATAGCGAAGTAGAATGATACAAAAGTACATGGCTCTTTCTATCTCAGAACGTGTTGCTATGTAAGATAATAAATGTCTGTATTGTTTAAGGCACAGTTAGTTGGATATTCTATACCCAACTTAGGAGCTATAAGCCTCCTAACTGACAGAATAGGCTTTTTCCTGGCAGGTTGGGGTTACAGTGGGGAGGGGTAGGAGGAGGTGAAGTGGTGTTGGAGAGAGAATATGCCAATCAACAGAAACAGCGTGAACATAAGTGTGGAATGAAAAACTCAGACTATATAGGGAACTAGCAAATGGTTTGGCTTGGGTGGAGTGAAGAGAAGAGAAGATGGCAAATAGTGGGAGGTACCTGGTAAGATTGTTTGGGACCAGATCATGGACGACTTTGTAGCTGAACTTAAGAGTTTAGAATTTATTCAGTAGGAAATGGTGACAGTTGAAGATTCTTGAGTAGGGGGAACTATAATCAAAACTATGATTAGTTTTTGAAGAATATATATATGTGTGTGTATATATATATATTTATATAATATATATTTATATATATTTATACATATATTATACACATACACATATATATATTTCCTTGTATGTATTTGAAAGTATATAAATATATACTTTCTTGTGGTTACACTTCTCTTCTTTTGAATTTTCTCCATCCTGTCATCAAGAATATATAATTTACAAAGTCAAAAAGAGGGGACAGACTGTTATACATTTTATACCACTGCTGGTTAAACTTTATATAACTGCTTAACAAGTTTAATTACATAAGGCAGTTTCTCTCTGATTAACTGACACTCATTTAAGCATCTCTAGATTTAAAAGATTTGATATTATGGATGGTTTGCAGATGAGAAGAACCCTAATCAGAAATGCACATTCTATTTTCATATGCGATTATTTTGTATTTTTACCCAGAGATGAAGCAATTTTCTGTTCTTTTTAAAATAAAAGGTTTTTTTAATTACAAAATAATAAATTCTTTATTGTTAAATATTTGGGAAATTAGAAAAAATTGGGAACAAGAAATAAATCAGTAAATCTTCAGATCACTATTGTCGTTTAACTTTTTTTCCCCCTGAAGCTTATTTTTAAAGGCTTGAAGATGATGCATTATATATTTAAATTTAGGTTGAAAATGTGTAATTGACACATATAAGTGAACCAAATAAATCTGATTTCATGATTTGACAGTAAAATGCTATAACACATCTCTCAATTACCATTTAAATAATGTGTTCTTCAGGATACAAGCATATTATTCATTAGGAGTTTTAGTTTATTTTAGAAAATGAAGGGAGATTATGTCAGAATAAACAGAGCAGTTGTGCTTTCTCCGTAAGAAGAAGCAAACCCTGAATTGTGTTGTGGATTCCCATAAAGACGATAGCAATCTAGTAGAGGTTACTCTTGTTCTGAACAAAGCTTTTTGCAATTTTGCCGGAGGATTTTCTGTTATCGTGAATTCCAAAAATACTGCATACAAGGCACAGAGTGTTTGCTAAATGAGGGCAAAATAATAAACCTGGCCCATTTAACAAATATAATATCAGACAAAACTAGCAGTTGCTTTTATATTTGTCATCAAGAATCTTTCTTTTATCCCATAACTTGCGATATGTTTATTATATGTTGTTTGGGACTATTGTGATGAACTTCCAACTATATGGAGGGATTTCTAGGAAAAAAATTAGAGTCACATTAAAAGTCTGTTACAGTCACTATACTGAATTGATTAAAGATTAAAAGTTTACAATTTGGAATTTTAAAAAATATTTTTGGTTTAACTTTAATAATTAGTTCTAAGAATTAAAAAAAACCATCTTTCGTTTGTAAGAAATATGTGTAGCTGTGTTTTAGGTCAGTGCTTCCCAAATGCAGTGTGCACATAAACCATCTAGAGTGCTTATTAAAACGCAATTTCTGGGGGCGCCTGGGGGGCACAGCAGTTAAGCGTCTGCCTTCGGCTCAGGGCGTGATCCCAGGGTCCTGGGATCGAGCCCCATGTCAGGCTCCTCCGCTATGAGCCTGCTTCTTCCTCTCCCACTCCCCCTGCTTGTGTTTCCTCTCTCGCTGGCTGTCTCTATCTCTGTCGAATAAATAAATAAAATCTTAAAAATAAAATAAAATAAAATAAAACGCAATTTCTGATTCAGAAGCTCTGGGATAGAGCCTGAGAGTCTGCATTTCTAACAGCCTCAATGAAGACGCTGTACTGGTCCACTGATTACATTCTGAATAGGTTTTAGAGAGGCAGAAAAAAGAATTCTGTTACCAAACCAGAAAATGTATTCTGAAAACTGTCTGATAGATCAATGTAATCACATGTAAACTGGTCATGAAATGCTGTGACCAAGGAAGGCAATCACTCAATAATAAACTATTTACAGCTACAAAAATGTAGGAGACTTTAACTCATTACATTTTCTAAAATATTTTTCTCATATGCACTTAATAACTCCATAGCCCTGCCTTTCTTACGTAACAAGTTTAAACTAGATAGAGTCTAGGCTGCAGACATCAAACATCAAATACGAGTTCATATTTTGGATCTGTGTTTGGGAGGAAACTTGGAATGAGTCTTTTCCAAGTCTTTGAACATATTTAAATTCAGCCATTTTCATTAATTACTCTTAACAAGTAATGAAGGCTCTGTTCGGGGTTTCACACAAGCTCATGTCTTTTAAATGCTGGTTTGTGTTTGATACCATTTTATAGACATTCAGGCTAGTCACTGGCCTTTCACAAACACTCCTGAAGCAGGGAAGGGTGAAATTTAAGCAGAACTACTTCTGTAATAACAGATGAGATGTTCATTATATAGAGTTTGTGGAGGTTTTTGTTGTTGTTTGTTTTTAACGGTAAACTCTGGGCATTTAACAGAAAAGTGCTATTTCTGCAAAGCAGATTTTTTTTCCCACCCCCTGAGTAAAAATCATTGTATACAAGTAAAGGTTAAGGGAAGTAAACATTTATCTCACTAGATACAAACAGAGCGTTTTAACAAGTTAGGAGCAGATTCCTCTGGCCCATTGTGTTGGCTCCAGATAGATGGTGCAGGGTCCCCGGGCGTGGGTGCAGGGCTCACCCTGAAGGACTCCTTCCCCTACCTTGGGAACAGGCCCTTCAGGCAGCTGCTGAGGACGGAGAGCCAGATGCAAAATAGTGGTGGGGTTTTTTGTTGTTTTGTTTTGCTTTGTTTTTAAGAACTGGCAATTTTCTTTGCCTTACCTGTGCATGTCAGCAAACTAGTCATTAAATATATTTCTGTCAAAGTTAATTTGTCATATTTGATGTTCTTTAAAGATTAAGTCTGAGGTCAGGGATGAGCACTACAAATCTTAACAGGAAGGGATTCTTTGTTATAAGCTACAAAAATGCCAGACTCTGGTAAGTTGGTTCTGAGCCTAAAGAGATTTTCGTTTCATTTGAAATTCTCAAATTTTCACTGTTCCCTCATTAGCATGTGGATCTCAGTTTCTAGGGCAGGACAAATTCCCTAATAACAAAATAAATATAATTAGAAATAAACTATCAGGGGTGCCTGGATGGCTCAGTTGGTTGTGCGTGGGACCTTTGATTTCCCCTGGGTCATGATCTCCCAGTTGTGGGATCCAGCCGCCTGCGGGACTCTGCAATCCCCTGGGAGTCTGCTCAAGAGTCTCTCTTTCTCTCTCCCTCTGCCCCTCCCCCCATGTGCTCTCGCTCTCTCAAAATCAATCAATCTTAAAAAAAAAAGAAACTTCCAAAAAAGAAAGGAGAGGCAGGTAAGCCATACAACTCACAGATATCGTGATCTAAGATACTTGCTATCAGATACACAATCGACGACTCATTAGTAACAGCACATTTAATACTACTTTAGTACACAGTAATCTTAACTCCGGCTCTGTCTCCTTTTTTCCTCCCCTTTGCCCTATATCAAACTGATTTAACCTAAGTTGAACATTTAATGAGTGTCCACTCTGTGCCAGGCATATCCCAAAAGCACCTCACTGAAACATTTGTCTTGGCCTCAGCCCTAGAATAAAGCCCTCCTCTCACCTCCCCCTTTCTATTCTATGGCTTTGTGTCATGGAAGTCCAGGGCAAGCTTTTGGTGACCAGTGTCAGAGTGACATGAAAGGATGGGCTCAGCCGGAGCCCTTCCTCAGCTACATCCATTAGCTTGTTGGCCCTGGCTACACCTCCTAACAGGTATTCTTGGCATGCTGGAGGGTAAGGGGACAGTGCTCAATCCACCTCTGCAGCTGGCTAAATGAAGAACTGCTGGGGTAATGTGTTTTATTTGTTGAAAATAGCTTCTTTTATAAAACTGCCTCAGGATAGAAATGCAAAGCTTAAAACATTAATTAAAGTGTGTAAAACAGCAGTACAACAGATAGAGTAAGCCAGAGTAAAAGAAAAGCAATTAGGGATGTTGAAATTGTGAGTATGTTTTGTCATAAGTTTTCACTTCTTTTATTAAGAAGATATGAGGTTTTGCCCTGACTTTAATATCAATTAATCTTCCAGTATTTATAGTTGATCAATAGATCAAGATTGCATTGAGTATGATACTGACTTGTTCTCTGTCCAATGATTTTCTGAGCTTTTAATGCCACTTGATAACAGCCCATATTCTTGGCTCCTGCCCAAGCATCTCTGAAGCATTTACAGGTGGAATCCAATAGATAGTGTGTAAAACCAAAGTGAAGGCTTGGGGCTATTATTAGCTTCATGTTGAGAGTAGTGGGCAAGAGTGGCAGGAGTGGCAAGAGAACCTTCACTGATCTGATACTAGAACTGCAACGGGCTTCAGACACTGGACTCCTTCCAGGAAAGAGGCTGGACTTTCTGTTTACTTCTTTTCTAACACATTGGATTTAGCCACATTTTGGTGTGGCATGATATTTGTTAAGGAAATTCCAAATAACAGAGGGGAGTCTCCTCGATGGGATATTCTGTGCATACACTGTGTTTGTATGTGTGTGCAAGGGCCCCTGTGCCTGTGTGTGTGAACATATGTGTGCGTGTTTCCATCTCTAACTCCAGTGCCAAACCACCAAGCAGCACTGGGATGGTGAGATTTCTTGCCTAGATAGTTCCCTCTTGTGCTTCCAGACTTTATCAACACTTCTCTTTATATTGGATGACTTTTTTTTTTTAATTTATAATCTTGGATAACTTTTTAGGAACCACTTCAAAAGAACTGGAAAATTACAGGACTAATTTAATGCTAACAAATTCATTTTAAGTGGTATCATTTCTCATGAAAGCAAACAAGAGCAAATCTTTTCATTTTCCTTGGCTGTCAGTTATAGGTTGAGGCAAATGGAGAAACACAAATTAGCCTAATGGAAAAACAATGTCTGTATCTTTAAGAAGAGCTTTTCAGTTAGAATATGCCAAGTACAAATTTTATTCATTTGCCAAACACACACACACACACTAAAGTAGCAGCAGGAGACTGAATACATTTGTGACTTCCTCTCTATCCTTGATACATCATTGCTGTTAGCTTATGATAGAGGGGGAAAACGTCTGGCAGCCTGGAAAATAGTTCTTTCTGAAGCCTAGTTTTATGTAGAGTGAAACCTTATATGGTGTATTTTTTTTGTTCTAGTGTTTTTGCAAAATAATAAAATAAATACAAATTGAATACATCGTTGTTTTTTTTTTTTTTTCTAAGAAGAACAATCGCTGTGCATTTTTGTGTTACTACTTAGCATCAGGGAAAATTGTACTTCCTGGGGATAAAGTGTTAATAACAATGGTAAATGTCTACTTTTAGTAAAAGGAGTTTATTTACATTACACAAAAATCCTCATTTAGATGAAGCTTTTACAAAAGGTGGTTGTTTCTGAATAATTGAGGTTTCTTCCCTGGTGTTTAAGTAGCTCTTCATCTTGTAATCTCCTAAGACTTTTAAAAGTGAGTTGAACTCACTGTGACACTTGCTTATAATATATATCATTAAGAAAAATAGACATATTCTAGAAAAAACCTGAGCTAGCCTGTTCTAGGATGCTCAAACATTTAAATGTAAAATATTTTGGAGAAAAATATATTTTTTTTTCCTAGCTGAAAGCCATAGCAAATTAATCACTTATAACTTAAAAATTCTCTTTTCTATGTTCAATAAGCACAAATATACATTCTTTTAAGAAATCAATATTAAAAAATGACAACTGTATCATTCTTCTCTATATTTAGAGAATATGTGTTTCCCTTTCTTTAAAAATTAATCGTATGTATTTCTCTGTAAAGTAACTGTTACAGAAAGTTGCCACAATTAAAATATTTAGTCCGATGAAAGATGGATGAAAGGTGTACAGGTCATCAGATCAGTGAGTGACTTATCTATTCTACTTATTCCACAGTGATCATTCATAACAATTATGCATCTAATATGTCATTTTCCTGAACCATCATAACATATTCCCATGTGGAATAGGTAAAAAAAAAAATCTATTATAATTCCAAAGATGAAAGAAACTTCCAAATAATGCATGGTTACATTTTGTCCTTGAAATGGCAAATGAATATATACCCAAGTATTCCGTTTGAGGCTTTCATGAATTGCATGGGAAGCATTTGATCATCTCCAAAGAAAATGAGTTTTTCTTTACTAAACCCAGACAATTAACAGAGCAGGAGACATAATATTTGCACATCTTCCAACTACTAGCTCCGATGAACAGATTCGCCTACCATAATGGATGACAAAAGGGCATGCATTTCAGAGTGAAATTTGGAATGGGATATGATCTCAGAAATTGCATGTTGACTTCAACTACTCCAGCATTCCATTTATATTTTGAGATAACACATCATGCAATATTGCAAAGTCTTGGGTTGTATGAATAGGGAACCCGAATTTGGAGAGGCAGTCACAGAGTAGTGCAAGTAGAAAGTTGGGCTGTGGAATCAAACAGGATGGTTCAAATCTTGGTCTTTCTAACTACCCATTTGGATGAACTTAGGTAAGGTACATAACTTCTGCAATTTTCCCATTTATAAAATAGAGTGTCATGACAGTCAAGTGAAATATTTCACTTAGAGCCCTTGACTACAGAAACTGGTCAATAAATACATGTTGTTATATGAATTTCTTCCTCTGCTGACCTGATACACTCAGTGATGGTTTACATCATATACTTACATTTCACCTATTTGGAAAAGTGTGCAATTTTCCTCAGTTGTAATAATCTAAAATTTTAAAAAGGCATTAATACCTTTATATAATACATTCATTGTATCATATGAAAATAGTGCAGTCGTGCTCAGTTTAACTTAATCCTATCTTGTGTGATAAGGAGGTAGAACTATCTCATGATCCTCATTTTCTAGTTGGGAAAACAAAGCAAAGAAAAATAAAGTGAATTGACCAGAATTATAGACTCCATAGCATAATAGGAAGTTAAGTATTTATAGTAAAATTCCGAAGATTTAGAACTTTCATTTGAACACGAAAAGGCAAATTTATATCATAAAGCAGTTGTATGCAATTGATTCTATAAAAAGGACATTTAATACAATGATTTGGAAAGCATGGTTTTCTTTTGTAGTTAATTTTTATGCTAATAATAGTAGAAAAGTTTTTCAAACCCTTACTTGCATTTGAATTTACGTCTAGAATACTGGCAGAAAAAAAAAACTTACTTTTTTTGAGTGATGAAAAAGTCTTTCAAAATATTGCTGAGGAAAAAAATCTTTTTTCATGCCACTTAGTGCCAAGTTAATGCTTAGCTTCTGATACACATTTGCTGTTTCTTGAAGCTTTGACACTGCTATAGTTGCCATGCACTTTCTTATATAGACATTACACCCTTTATATTTCATATAAAATTTTATTCTCTGACCATATGTAAATTGCCACTTTGCTATTCACAATTCTGTTATATACAATTTCTCACTTTTGATTTCATAAAGATACACATTTACGTGCCATTTCACTGAAATATGCCCTGCAAGACAAAGTATTCTTGCCACTAATAAGTATCTGACAGAATGAAATAATCCAATATGGTGACGTAATTCCCTAGTTTATTATTATTCAAAGACTGTTTACCCGATTAGCCATCCTACATGTGCAGACCTATGAGAAGAGTTTCTCTAGTTACAGTCCATCTTCATTTGCAATAGAGAGATGAATGTCTGCTGGTCTTACAAAATCATTTTTGAAGAGTTTAGTGATTTTATCATAAGGGAATCATGGATTAGTCCATTTATGCCATAGTTCTCGGCTTCCTATATTTACGTCTGCCATTTCAGACTTCCAAGGGATAGAAAGATCTCACAAAAAAAACACAAAACTTTTACATTGTTTAAACGGTATAGAATCCAGGAAACAAGCAATATACTGTTCTTGGTTCACCAAGCAGGTACCCTCTCTTGGTCCCCAGTGATCTGCAACTCATTAAACCCGGATACGTTTGGACATCAGACCCCCTCTCTAACAAGGAAAGAGGTCACCACAAGGAGAAAGGCAGAACTGCCAGTTGGATTCACCTCCCACCAGAAGCCTACTTTAATGAGCATGCTCTTGCTTCTCAGGGCAATCCATGCTCTCACTTTGCTCTCAGCAAGAACACCTGGGATTCTTCAGCCTTGCCATGTGTGGAGAACAGCCCAAAAATAGGCCTGCTAAGACTTCCAAGATGGATTGCTAGTCTTGGTGAGTCACCTCTGAAACCTAAAGCTCTGTGCTTTGTGATTTTTGTTTGCATCATTAGAATGAGGAGTTTCAGCAAAGCGAACCACAATTACTTGTAGCTAATCTTAGCAGATACAAAAGCAAGCATTTTCTCTTTCAAATCCATATACATACAAAGCACAAATAAAACCCAGGGTTGGATGACCCTTTTACAACTACCCTCCTCAACAAAGTACTCATTAACAGAAGCTTTTCAGTATAAATATGGTATTCCACTAAAAATGAGAAATATATTTTCCAACTTGATGTGATTTTGAACACTTACCTTTATGTACAATGCTAATAAAGAATAATTAGATTGGAATATTAAACATACAGATGTCACCGTGACTCTTCATACTAGGGAAATAGGTCAGGCTCTGAAAGGACCCATAGGCCAGGCTGACATTCTCATAAGCTAGAGCATAAACTGAATTGGGCTTTACAGAATACACAGAACAAGAGTTATCATGCTAAGGCTCTGCTTTATCAGAGTGAACTCCAGAACCCACAGCCCATGTCCTTCCTTGTGTCTTTTTATTAAAGAGATATATTAATGTTAGGAGGGCTGTCTTTTGGTATACGTATCCATAAGCAAAATGGGAGGTAGTGCGTGGAAACGGAAAAAGGATGAGGTAATACAATGGCCTGATAAATAGGGACTCAATGATCATGAGAATCTAGGTTGCCTCCTATTTAAAAGAGAACCATATACATTGTTACGTAACTTTATGTCTCAAACTGATTCAAAGGTCACACCAGGCTAAAATGTTTGGGTATACATTGTATTTTGGCAAGTAAGAAAAAAGGAGTGAGCAGAAAAAAAAGAGGATGGAAAGTATAGAGTAAGAAAAGAAGGGCAGAGAAAGGAAAAATGGAAATAGTGGTACTGGTACCACAGACTGTCTGTTCCAGATCCAAGACAACACACAAAAACCCATGTCTAAATAAATTCAGCCATCACCTCTCTATCACTTACAGCATAGGGAGAAAGGGAGAGAACATTAAAGAAAAAGAAGGTAAAAATTACAAAGCTAATTTCAGTTGGTAGTTCCAATTTGCCCTAAGAATCTGGGTACGTTTTTCAAAGCTTAAAGTGTTTATGTCAGTTTCATGGAATTACAATCTTTATTGTCTCACATTCATGTCAAGATGATAAACGTTGACCTATATTTCCAAAGCCCCATTACCCAATGTTTTCAAATCACTTTAGAATATTAGCCCTCACAAACTTTAAGAGTACCAAGCATTATTGCCACCCTTAGTTTGTATAAAGGAGAAAGCTGAGACTTAAATAATAAAAAAGTGAAATCAGTTGACTAAGATTACACTGTAAATGCTGGGGCTGAGTTAAAATACAGATCACCTGATTGCGCTCACAGACATTATCTTATATTCATCTTACTTTCTACTCAAAGTTATTGATTCCCAGACTGGGTAGTGCTGAATTTCAGAAACTTCTGAAGAGTACGGGCATTCTTTTAAACCAAATGTGACTCAGAATACAAACACATGAACGATGGTTCAGTTCTTGTACACTGCAAGTTTCGTCAGAAATTTAATTACCTTAAAGCTAGACTGCCTAAATAATTACTGGAAGAGGAGGTTCATTTTTTCTTAATAAAAATTAGCTTATGGGCATGTAGGATACACACCCAGAAATCAGGTTTCCAACCTCTTTTGGAAGAGAACATTTTTGTCAAGTTTGAAAGGGAACAAGGAGCAGGGGTTGGATTGGTTTCCAGTTGTCTGAGAAGACTGGCAGGAGCCCGGAGTTGAACCACTGGGATGCTGGAGCTGGTCCACACTGGCTTGTGAGAACAACTGTTAACTTTTTAGGAATTTCATGAGCCAGTTTTTAATTACAGCCTATTAATAAAAATTAAATTATATAAACTTAAAAATAAAAAATTACATTAAAAACAGGTGATCATATTTAATATTTATCACTTTCTAATTAGTTTACCACATTTTATTATCTATGTCTATTGTATCTGTGTGGTGGGAAGGCTACAAATGGCATGCTTCTACACATCTCTTTCTAACGTCACTTTCAGTAACTTCCTGTTGCTAACCTGAAGTAGATGATGGTGACAGTACTGCCACAAGGGAAATTTTCAAGCAGCAGGTCTAATCGTTTATTGTTTTGTTGATTGTCTAGGGTTCAGAAAACTAGGGCTCTCCCATCATCTGCCCTTATGAATAAAGTTTTATTGGGACACAGCCATGCCCATTCACTTATGTATTATTGATGCCTATTTTCACACTACAGTGGCAGATTTGAATAGTTTTGAAAGAGACAGTATGGTCCACAGAGCCTAAAATACTTATCATCTGGCCCATTATAGAAAAAGTTGGCCTATCCTTCATCTAGATTTCAGAAAGAGATGAGGCAAATGTTAATGCAAACTAAATTTAAAAACTTTTTTTTCTTTTTAATGGGAGAAGGAGCCAATGAAATGGCTAGTCTTTATTGGAAAGAAGAAACATTTTACAGCACATTTTGAGTAAGTTAGTGCAAAGGTTCAGTGGGCCAACTAGTGGGGCACCAGCTTGTAATGGGTTCCACAGCTGGGGCCTTGCTGGGTCTAGCCCTTGTGCAGCCAGAACCAGATGACGGCACTATTGTTCTCTTCACAGATGCAACCCACTATTCGCTTGCTGGTGATAGAAGGGACCCTAATTTATTAGGGCCATCCTTGGTGCCTGAAGCCACCTTTGGGGCTAGCATACTATATGGGTCTAGTCCCTTCTGTGCAGCCATCATGACCTCCCTTCCAGCCCCATCGCCTGCTCGTTATCAGTAGGAACACCACCTCCAGATGCCATGGAGCACACCTTGGCGACTCCACTGTGCATGCTGTTCTAAGATTCGTTGCACAGCAATCTGAATATGCTTAACACTACTGAACTATACACTTAAAGATGGTTAAGATGATAAATTTTATGTGTTTTACCACAATTAAAAAATAGAGTTAGTGGGTTGAGATGCAATCCCATTAGTCAAATCCTGGTTAAATTGCAACCATAGTTTGGCTATGGATATAATTCAGCAAAAATCAGCTAAAAGTATTTGGTAAAAATCAACTGCTCATATGGAATTCATAATAAAGAGTACTGTATATTTTATCATCATTTTTAAATTGTCTTACATATTTTTTTTGAGAGAGAAAGAGAGAATGTGCATGCAAGCTGGGGGGGGGGCAGAAGTAGAGGGAGAATCCTAAGCAGGCTCCACACCCAGGGTGTACCCCGACACTGCTGGATCCCATGACCCTGAGATCATGACCTGAGCCAAAATCAAGAGTTGGATGCCTAACTGACTGAGCCACCCAGGTGCCTCAACACATTCTTTATGCGAGTAACATGTAGAATACAATTACATATAAATATATACACATATTTTCTACCCAAAGAACATTTACCAGCATACCACTGTTAGGACTGAGCTCTCAACCAGGAATTGAGGTCCACTCTGGTGGAAGGACACTGGTCTGGCTTCAGGTGCCTGAATTCTATTTATGACTCCTCCTGTAACTAGATAAACAATGCTGGGCACCTTGCTTAGGCTCTAGAGTCTCAGTTTCCTCCTCTGTTAAATGAGAAGTGGATTTGTCAATCTGGTTTTCTGCTGTAAAAGTCTATGACCATATCAGATTGTAAGATCCATGAAATTGGAGTCTGTTTTTTTATCTTTGCATTTCCAAAAACACTTAGCATACTTCTTTGCACACTCAACTAATGTCTACAAAATTAAGTTGTACAGAATTTTTCTCAAAGTGTTGGTGAATTCCTAAAGATAATAGCTAATATTTCTTATATTACCATGCACCAGTTACTTTATTCTACTTAATCCTTTTAACACTCGGCAGTAGGTAGTTATTAGCACCACTTATAAAAACAAAATAAACCTGATTCCTAAGATCACACAGCTAGCAAATGGCAAACAGATTAGAACTCGAGTCTGTCTCATTTCACAAAAATCCTCTTAAACACTATGCAACACGGCTTCTTATCAAGAATTAAGGTCTTTCTCCTAAATGTGAGACCTGAAACCATAAAACTCCTAGAAGAAAACATAGGCAGTAATTTGACATCAGCTGTAGAAACATTTTTCTAGATATGTCTCCTCAGACAAGGGAAACAAAAGCAAAAATAAGCTATTGGGACTACACCAAAATAAAAAGCTTTTGCATAGTGAAGGAAACCATCAACAAAACAACAAGGCAACCTACTGAATGGGAGAAGATATTTGCAAATGATATATTTTATAAGGGGTTAATATCTAAAATATATAAAGAATTTATACAACTCAACAGCAAAAACAAAACATTATCTGATTAAAAATGGGCAGAGGACTTGGACAGACATTTTTCCAAAGAGGACACACAAATAGTCAACAGACACATGAAAAGATGCTCAACATCACTAATCATCAAGGAAATGCAAATCAAAACCACAATGAGATATCACCTCATCCCCATCAGAATGCCTAAAAGCAAAAAGACAGGAAATAACAAGTGTTGGCAAGGATGTGGAAAGAAAGGAACACTTAGGCACTATTGGTGGGAATGCAAATTGGTACAACCATTATGGAAAACTGTATGGAGGTTCCTCAAAAAATTAAAAATAGAATTAAAACATGATACATAATTCCAATGCTGGGTATTTACCCAAAGAAAATGAAAACACTAATTTGAAAAGATATATGTTTATTGCAGCATTATTTACAATAGCAAAGATATGGAAACAACCCAAGTGTCCACTGATAGATGAATGGATAAAGTGTGATGTGTGTGTGTATAAAAAAATATATGTTTATATATATATATTTATATTATATATATTTATATAATATAAATATATTACACAGCCATAAAAAAGAAGGAGATATTGCCTTTTGGAACAACATGGATGGACCTGGAGAGTATAATACTAAGTGAAATAAGTCAGACAGAGAAAGGCAAATACCCATGAGATTTTACTCATCCATGGAACCTAAGAAACTAAACAAACTAAACAAACACAACATACACAGAAAAAGCAGACTCTTAAATACAGAGAACAAACTGGTGGTTACCAGAGGGGAGGTGGATGGAAGGATGTGTGACATAGATAAAAGATATTAATAGTACTACACTTAGTGTGAGGAGCACTGAGTAATGTATAGAATTGTTGAATATACTGTACAACCAAAATTAATATAACACTGTATGTTAACTATATTTCAATAATAAAAGAAAAAGAAAGCTCTGGGGAAAAAAAAGAATTAAGGTCTTCCCCACAGTTCTAATCATGAGGAAGCCCTCTGTAATGCTATAAAGTAAAATGACATGCTATTCATTGCAACCCTAGAAATGCTATCATCTGTGTAACTTTAGTGCTTTGGTCAGGATCACATGTAGTTTCTTTAAAATGCAGATTTCTGGGCCCCACTCCAGACCTATTCAATCAGAATCTCTGGGGTGAGGTCAGGAAGCCATGTTTTTATCTGTACCATTATGATTTGGGGGATCTGGACCACATTTGGGAAAGCACTGTTCCAGAGCAGAGAATTTAAATAGATTATATGGTAATTTTGTTCTTAATTTTTTGAGGAACCTCCATATAGTTTTCCATAATGGTTACGCCAATTTACATTCCCACCAACAGTGTACAAGGGTTCCTTTTTCTCTGCATCTTTGCCAACATTTTATATTGTGACCCAGCACTCATATACATGTGTTCTCAAAAATGTGAATATTCTGATTTTTTAAAATTATTTAAGATTTTATTTATTTATTTATTTGAGACAGAGTAGAGTGAGCAAGTGAGAGAGAGAGAGAGAGAGAGAGAGCATGAGCAGGGGTGAGGGGCAGAGGGAGAAGCAGACTCTCTGCTAAGCAGGGAGTCCGATGTGGGGCTCGATCGCAGGACCCTGAGATCATGACCTGAGCTGAAGGCAGATGCTCAACCAACTGCACCACCCAGGTGCCCCTGATTTTCTTATTTTATACTTTTATTCAATACATGTTCAAAAGCCATTCTGTGCCAGACTAGCAAAATGCCATCACAGGGTTCATAGTTTGTAATTTTATAAAGAATAACCAAAAGCCACTGTATTTCACAAATCATGTATGAACAGTTTGAGTAGGATTGAAAAACTGGAGTTAACCTACATTCCCAGTAGGCAAAATACTGCTTGAAATTTTTTTTTAAAAATATTTTATTTATTTATGTGACAGAGAGACAGCCAGCGAGAGAGGGAGCACAGCAGGGGAGTGGGAGAGGAAGAAGCAGGCTCCCAGCGGAGGAGCCCGATGTGGGACTCAATCCCCGAACGCCGGGATCACGCCCTGAGCCGAAGGCAGACGTTTAACGACTGCGTTACCCAGGCGCCCCATGCTTGAAATTTTTTTAAATGGTTCTCCCCCCCCAAGATTTACTGAGGTATAATTGACAAATAAAATTGTATGTATTTAAAATATACAACATGATGATTTAATATATGTATGTTTTGTGAAATAATTACAACGATCAGATTAATAAATACATCCGTCACTTCACAGTTGCCCTTTTATTGTGGCAACAACAGTTAAGATCTACTCTCTTAGCAGATTTCAGGTATACAATACAGTATTATTAATAATAGTCACAATGCTGTACATTAGTGACCCAGAACTTATTCATCTTGTAACAAAAGACTTGTAACCTTTGACCAGGATGTCCCCATTTCCCTAACCCCAACCCCTGGCAACCACCACTCTACTGTGTTTCTATGAATTTGACTTTAAAAAAAAAATTCACATAGAAGTGATATCATACAGTAGTTGTCTTTCTCTGGCTTATTTCAGTTAGCATAATATAATGTCCTTTAGGTTCATTTATGTTGTTGCAAATGGCAGGATTTCCTTTTTCCTTGTGGCAGAACAATATTTCATTATATATATATTCATTATATCATATTCATACACACACACACACACACACACACACACACACACACACACACCTCACACCTTCATCCA
The DNA here is from genome assembly GCF_024610735.1 of Ursus americanus. Taxonomy (NCBI): domain Eukaryota; kingdom Metazoa; phylum Chordata; class Mammalia; order Carnivora; family Ursidae; genus Ursus; species Ursus americanus. The sequence continues at coordinate 2,767,272 of NC_142155.1, read as the reverse complement.
TTCATCCACCAATGGGCATTTAGGTTGTTTCCATATCTTGGCTATTGTCAATAATGCTGCAATAAACATGAGAGTGCAGATACTTCTTTGAGCTACTGATTTTGTTTGCTTTGGGTATATATTCAGAAATGACATTACTAGATTATATTGGAGTTTTATTTTTAATTTTTTGAAGAACCTCCATATAGTTTTCCATAATGGTTACACCAATTTACATTCCCACCAACAGTGTACAAGGGTTTCTTTTTCTCCACATCTTTGCCAACATTTGTTATCTCTTGTCTTTTTAATAAAAGCCATCCTAACAGATATGAGGTGATATTTCATTGTGGCTTTGATTTACGTTGCCTTAATGATTAGTGAAGTTGAGCATCTTTAATGTACCTGTTGGACATTTATATTCTTCTTCGCAAAAATGTCTATTCAGATTCATTGCCCGTTTTTAAATCAAACTTTTTGCTATTGAGCTGTAAGAGTTCCTTACATGTTTTTGATATTAACCCCTATCAGATAAATGCTTTGCAAATATATTTTCCCATCCCACAGGTTGCCTTTGCATTTTTGTTTCCTTTGCTGTGCTGAAGCCTTTAGTTTGATGTAGTCCTAGTTGTTTGTTTTTGTTTTTACTTCATGAGCTTTCTTCCTTCACTGCTCTGGCTAGGATTTCCAGTAATACGTTCAGTAGAAGTGGTCAGAGTAGGCAGTATTGTTCTGTTTTTACCATTGAGTGTGATGTCAGTTGTTTGTTATATATGGTCTTCATTTTGTTGAGGTAGTTCCTTCTGTGCCTAATTCATTGAGAGTTTTCATTGTGAAAGGCACTGAATTTTATCAAATGCTTTTCCTCCATTTATTGAGACTTTATTCTTCATTCTGTTAATGTAGTATATCTCATTTCCTCACATTACTGATTGCAAATTTGGTGTCATTGTTGTTTGCAAAGATACCTCATATTATTTCAAACTCCTTAAATTTGTTAAGACTTATTTTGTGACCTAAGATATGATATACCCTGAAGAATTTTCAGTGTGTGCTTGAAAAGAATGTGTATTCAGCTGCCATTAGATGATATGTTCTGTATACGCCTGTTAGGTCTATTTGGTCTAATGTGTAGTGCAAGTCCACTATTTCTATATTGGTTTTCTGTCTGGATGATCTATGAATTATTGAAAGTAGTGTACTGAAGTCTCCTACCGTTGTTATATTATCACCTATTTATCCCTTCAGATTTGTTAGTATTTGTTTAATATATTTACATGTTTCTGATGTGTGTATATATATATACACACACACAATTATTATATCTTCTTCATGAATTGACTCCTTTATTATTATATAATAACTTTTTATGTCTCTGGCTACAGTTTTTGACTTAAAATCTATTTTGTCATATATAAATGTTGCTATCCCTGCTGTCTTTTGGTTTCCATTGCATGGGGTACCTTTTTCCATCCCTTCACTTAAAGTCTGTGTGTGTCCTTAAAGCTGATGTGAGTCTCTTATAGGTAGCATATAGTTTGGCCTTTTTTTTCTCTTTTTCTTTTATCCATTTAGCCACTCTATATTCTTTGATTACAGAATTTAATACATTTACATTTAAACTAATTGTTGATAGGTAAGGACTTACTAATGCTATCTTATTAACTGTTTTCCAGCTGTTTTGTAGTTCTTTTCTTCCTCTCTTACTGACTTCGTGAATTGATGATTTTCCGTAATGGTATACTTTGATTCCCTTCTCCATATCTTTTATGTGTCTCCTAGAGATGTTTGCTTTGTGATTACCATGAAATTTACATAAAATATCTTATAGCTATGAGTCTCTGTTAAGCTGATAACTTAACTTTGATAGCAAAAAAAAAAAAAAACCTCTACACTTTTACTCCTCCCCCACACTTAATATTTTTGACGTCATGATTTATATCTCTTTATATTGTATGCCCACTGAAATTTATTCTAGCTCTAGTTTTAATACTTTTGTTTTTTAACTTTCATACTAGAGTTAAGTGGTTTATACAACACATTACAGTTTTAGGGTATTCTGAATTTGACTATATTACTTACCTTTATCAATGTGTCTTATGTTTTAATATATTTTCATGTTACTATTAGCATCCATTTCATTTCAATTCAAAGAACTCCTTTTAGCATCTTCTAAGGCAGGTCTGGTATTAGTGAACTCTCTCAGCTTTAGTTTGCCTGGGAAAGTCTTTATCTCTCCATTTATAAAGGACAGTTTTGCTGAGTATTCTTGGTTGGCATTTTTTTTCTTTCAGGACTTTGAATATATTAATCCGCTCTCTACTGGCCTAGGAATTTCTGCTGAGAAATCTACTCACAGCCTGATGGGGTTTCTTTTGTATGTAATATTTTTTTCTTGTTGCTTTAAAAATTCTCTCAGTTTTTGTTTGTTTGAATTTTGGACAGTTTTAATATAATGCGTCTTGGAAAAGCTCTCTTCGGATTGAATCTGTTCAGGGCCTATAATTTTCATGAACTTGAATGTCCAAATCTCTTCCCAGATTTGGAAAGTTCTCAGCCATTATTTCTTCAAGTAAGTTTCTGTCCCTTTCTGCCATTCTTCTTCTGGGACTCCTGCAATGCACAAATTATTTTGTTTTTGTTTTGTTTTGGATGATGTTCCATGATTTATATGGGCTTTCTTCACTCTTTTTTCATTCTTTTTAATTTGTTCTCCTACTAGATAACTTCAAATGTGCTGTCCTTAAGTCCATAGATTTTTCTTCTGCTTGATCAAGTCTGCTGTAGATGTTCACCATTTCAGTTTTTGTTTTTTCATTCATTGTATTCTTTAGCTCCAAAATTTCTGCTTAGTTCTTTTTTTATGATTTCTATATCTCTGTTGAACTTCTCACTTTAATAGCATATTGTTTTTCTGATTTTATTGAATTGTCTGTTTTCTTTTAGTTTGCTGAGCTTCCTTAAAACAATTATTTTGAATTCTTTATGGGGCAAAATGCAAATCTTCATTTCTTTGGGTTCAGTTGCTGGAAAATTATTTTGTTTCTTTGATGGTGTCATGCTTTCTTAACTTTTCATATTCCCTGAATTCTTGAATTGCTGCCTTCACATTTGAAGAAGCAGTCATATCCTCCATTGTTGCCAACGGGCTTCAGAAGAAACAATTTCTGTCACTCTTGCCAGAGATTCTAAGCTTTCTTAGACATTTTCTATGGATATGCCTGCTCTACATTTCTTTTTCCTTTTTAAATTCTTAAGACTGTATTCCTTCTCTTGATCCTGCAAAGTCAGGTTGGTTGTTGAAAAACTCATTGCTTTCACTAAGGTGGTGCTGAATTGTCAAGTTGTTATACTTTCTCCCAATCCTATAGTATCAGGCTGGTTTTGTGCATGTGCTCACCTGCAAGGCTTGCCATCTGCAGAAGCTCGCAGTTGCCACTTCTGAAGCATGTATAGGCAGTTGGCCAAGGAATAGGGTGTGTGGGGTGAGATTCACAGAATGTCAGAAGTGAAGCTGTTCCTCTTACCCTCTTCAGTACATCCAATCTTGGGGTTTTTTTTTTTTTCCTTCAGCGGTGTGCTGGAACTTCTCTGTTGGACTTCTGGACCTCCACAATGGCAATCTATGGTAACCTTGTCTTTGGGTGATTGTCAAAATCAGTGTTCTTTAATGGAAGATGGGAAAACTCAATTGTGCCCTAGTGTATGTAACTCCTGTGATGTTTTCTACTTGAATCTATTCCATTTTATCTTATTTTTTAAAGATACTGGGCAAGATTCATAAACTGATTTCATGTCTCATTAACTGGTCACAAACTACAGTTTATAATATATTGATGTAGAAGGTTTGCATTTATACTGCATGCTTTCTTTTTTCCTAATTTAAGAGCTTTCATATCAGACAAAAAGTCAGCTGTTGTATTTGCATACCTGGTTAACTTGATGATTTCAGGCAAGGCTGGATTCCTTCCTTCTCTTCCTTTGCCCTAAAGTAAAGGAATAAAGCTTTTCTAGTGTTTTTGAAAGTGCCATATGAAAGTGCCAGTGGTTTCCATCTGTCTCACCACACCATCAGTTATTAACCATGGCAACCAAAGCTCTGCATCCCATTGGCGAGCCCTTTCCTCTTTAGCTCTTGCTGCAGAACCCTGGTTTGTCTGTGTATGTCCCACCTGGCACAGCACAGGGTTCATTCACTGTTGGCCTAGGGTGTGCGCCACCATTCCAGGGTTTGCTACCATTCCTGTTGTAGGTATGAATAACTTTCCAAGTGCAACCTTGTGACTTTTTTTGTTCCTGAGAATTATCTGTCAAGGGGAATTATCAAATAATTTTTTGTAGAAGTTAGCTAAGAAGACAGGTCTATTTTTCTGATGCTGCTGAAAAAATCTCAGACACCTTCACTTTACCAAGTCCTTTACCTTTCATTCAGGAATTAAGATATGGAAGCTTTTTTTTCAGGGCTATTTTTATGGGATGAGTTTGTAAGCCAAAAATAGGAGCTATAGTTTGGTTATGGGGAGCTGCATTCTGGGATGATCAGGCACAAACTCTTAATCTATTTTATGTTAGCAGGAGAAATCTATCTTTATTTCTTCTCTTCCTCTCTTATCTCCTTTTATTCTTTTTAAAATTCATTTCAGTCACCCATTTAACACATATACATTGAAAGCTTACCATGTTCCAGGCACTGGGGTGCAAAGGCAATAGGAAAGTGTCCTGATTTATACCTAGGTGGGGGCTGCATTCTGATGGGGAGAGAAAATTACAATATTATAATAAAAGAGATCTCTAAATCAGAGTGAAGGAGTCAGGTAAGGCTTTTCTGAGGAGGTAATATTTGAGCTAAGTCTCAAAGGGTGAATAAAAGTATAAAGAAGTCAAAGAAAGGGAAGTAAGGAATTTGTCTTAGTTTGGGTTTCCCTGAAAACAGTGCCTGTGCTAAGGACTCAGGTACAGGTAGTTAATTTGCAGCATGATCCAGGAAGCTAGTGAAAGAATGTGAAGCAGAGGAAGAAGAGAAAGTCATAAAGGTTGTTTTTGGGCTCATTACAACTGTGGACAACTGGAGCTTTATTCCATTGAGGACCTTTGGAGAAACATGTAAAATGTGCCACAGAATTGTCTTCCAAGGACAAAGGGTAGGGCATCTCTCCATCAACTCCTATCCTCATTGGAATATGATGTATGCACATGTTACAGTGGAAGGAACATGCAGAATTGTTTGTTTTGCTTTCTGAAACACCCACGTTCTTTGCAGTCAGTGACAAATGGGGTAGAGTTGAGGCATTCTAAATATCTTGTACAATTTTCCAAATGTTCTTCATTTCATAGGAATGTTGAGCTCTGCCTGAATTTTCCTTAATCTACCTTCAACGTGCCTTACAATTTGGATAGATTCTTTACACAGTCTCATGAATGTAATACAACCAATTTCAGCTTTTAATGTTGTGGATGTTCGTTTATTTTTAAGTTCATGTTTTACTGAAAACTTAAAATGATCTTAATGAGGACTGCTCTTTTGATGGAATTTTGAACTCTTGTATGATACTAGTGTAGTAATTTACCCTATTAAATACACTTGGGCATGAGAAGAAATCCTATATCATCTTCAATACGAACATTTGTAGAAATCAACTTTTGCTTAATAAAAACATTTTTAGGACTGCTTATTAGGTACTGTTTTCCTGTTTTTTAATGACTGCAAGAAACTAATCAGAAGAATTATATTAATTTATTCATGATCAGTAAGCAATAGAGACCAAACCCGTAATTACATATGTCACAAAGAACACTATGTTGCTTCCACATCTTGGCTGTTGTGAATAATGTTGCAATGAACACAGGAGTGTATATATCTTTTCAAATCAGTATTTTCATTTTCTTTGCAGAAAATACCCCTAAGTGGAATTGCTGCATTATAAGGTAGTTCTATTTTTAATATTTGAGGAACCTCCCTCCTGTTTTCCATAGTCACTGCACCATTTTGCTTTCCCGCCAAGGGTTCCCTTTTCTCCACATCCTTGACAACATTTGTTATAACACTTTTGATAACAGTCATTGTGACAAGTGTGACATGGCATCTTGTGGTTTTGGTTTGCATTTGCCTGATGATTAGTGATGTTGAGCATCTTTTCATATGCCTGTTTGGCCATCTCTATGTCCTCTTTGGAGAAATGTTAGATCTTCTCATTTTTTAATTGGATTGCTTATTTTTTTGATGTTGAGTTGTGTGGGTTTTTAAAAATATAATTTGGCTATTAACCCATTATCAGTAATATCATTTGCAAAATACCTTCTCTCATTCAGTAAGTTGCCTTTTCATTTTATTAGTGGTTTCTTTCACTGTGCATAAGCTTTTTGGTTTGATGTAGTCCCTTTTGCTTATTTTTGCTCTTGTTGTCCTTGCCAGAGGAGACATATCCAAAAACTATTGCTCAGACCAATGTCTGAGAGCTTACTGCCTATGTTTTTGATAGAAGAATGGATAAAAAAGACGTAGTAATTGTATACAATGGAATACTAATCAGCTATAAAAAGAATTAAGTCTTGCCATTTGGGATAACATGAATAGACCTAGAGGGTATTATGCCAAGTTAAATAAGCCAAACAGAGAAAGACAAATATGGTATGATTTCACTTATATATAGAATCTAAAAAACAAAACAAAACAAGACAGAAACAGACTCATAGATGCAGAGAACAATCTAGTGGTTGCTAGAGAGGGTGAAGGTAGGGAAATGGGTGAAATAGGTGAAGGGAATTAAAAGGTACAAACTTCTGGTTATTAAAAAATTAAGACATGAGGATACAAGTACAGCATAGGGAATACAGTTAATAGCAAGTAACAACTTTGTATGGGGACAAATGGTAGCTAGATTTATTTAGCCAATCACTTCATAATATATATAAATGTTGAATCACTATGTTGTACACCTGAAACTAATATAATACTGTATGTCAACTATACTTTAATAAAAAAGAACATTATGCACTGATCTATGAAAAATGTGAATAATTTAAAAGCAAAATATAAATTTTGGGAGAAAATTCTATCAATAAAATGCTATTTTACATAATCAGAATAAAATTACATAATTAGATGAGAATAGCTTTCTTTATAATAAAGTAATTTGTAGTAGAACCTGGTCTCTTGGACAAGTAAAATGAATTTTAGTGTAAGAGAAATAAAAAAAATCATTGCTGGAAATATTATTCAAATATTAACTTGTTCTTAATTCTTTATATTTTCCAGATTTTATTTTCAAAATGGCTAATTTATACTATTTTCCCAAACATTACAATTTATCATTTTTTATTTTCTCAAAGTTGGCATGCTGAGATTGCTTTTTTAGCAGACTCAACTTGTTCCTGAAAATGAAAAAAAAGTTTAGGAGCAAATAGCTGCTTCAAAGTAGAGTTTTATGGGATTTTAGAGCTTCTTTTAATAGCACTAACATGAAAAAATACTCCAAATAATAAAAATATATATAAATACTTCACTGCTAGCATGTATTTAAAAGTTTCAGTTTTTTCTTTTCTGGGAAGTTTTGAGTAAAACCTACCCCCCCACGACTTTTTGGTGGATATTACGGTCTCAAATAATTAAAATATATTTTCAGGAGCAAACACCTTTGACTTCAGAAAAAAGTCATTTACAAGGCTCACTGACCTTTTACCAACAAAGCATCTTTTAAATGTACATCATAATACTGTAAAAAATGAACATGCAGGTATCGTCATCTATTTTAAAAGTGGAACCACTAAATTACAGATTATAATTAGAATGAGAGACTAAACGATATTTAGGGCTATTTGCAGAATTTACTTCCTGAAATACATGCCTACCAAATGATTATGGTCATATGTTTAAATCTCTTTGAATCTGAGGATCCAATCATCATCATACCCAATCTTCAGGGCTACTTCCTTCCAACCTTTACAGTCAACCTACTATTAACTGTTGATGTTTCCATGATCACCAACAGCATCTGTTTGTCTTGTCATATAATGTTTTCAACATTATAGGAATATTAGAACTTTAAACTTAGAAGGAACCCCTACAATTATCTATATGTATGGAGGGCTTTTCCATTTCAAACCCAGTTAGGTATCTATAGTGCTGATAAATATTAGCAATCAGCTCTCTTAGGAAAAAAAAATCTCAGACTTAAAGAGTTTGACAATTTCTGCATTGTAAATACTTCGACCATGGCCAATTTCAAGCTTCCAGCAACATGATGACTCCACTGAATGTGGTGTCCTTTATATAATATTTTCACCACATAGATACAGTACACCTAAATAACCTCAAGAACATAGATAATAGCAAAACACTTACAAAGTGATACGCTTTGAATATATACATCTGTGTTTTAATATAGTTTATTTAATTGTAAATTTGTATCATTTCATCTTTATTATTGGCTGTGTTTAAAAACTGGCTTGCAAAGTTCCTAAAAATTTAGCAAGCAGCTCTCACGAGCTGGTATAAGCCAGCTCTAGTACCCCACTGAACTATCAAGGTGTTATTGTTGCTGATTTACAGATGAGGAAACTGGGATTCAAATGAAGGAAAGAAAAGGAACATGCATTGACCACCTCTTTGAGGTCATGCATAGTACCGGTCACTTAATAAACCATAGCTCATTAAGCCTCAAAACAACTCAAGGAGACAGGATGTCTTATTCCAGTTTTATGGATACAAAATGGATTTCTCTAAATGTCACAATGCTATTAGGTGGCAAACTCAGGATTAGAGTTCTGGTTCTCTGACTCACAATTCTTGCTTTAATTTACACCAGTATCTCTTGTTCTCTTGGTTTTCACATAAACTACAGAAGAACATCAAAGGCTATCAGATCAGACACTGAGAAACAGCATTGAGCTATGTATCTTTTAAAATACTATTTTTTAGGGGTGCCTGGGTGGCTCAGCTGACTGAGCACCCTACTCCTGATTTCAGCTCACATCATGATCTCAGGATTGAGATCGAGCCTGGCGTTGGGCTCCACGCTTGGCAGAGAATCTGCTTGAGATTCTCTCCCTTTCCCTCTCCCTCTGCCCCTCCTCCATCTCTCTCTCTCTCTTTAAAATAAATACATTTTTTTTAAAAATAAAAAAATTAAAATACTATTTTGTAGTAATGAATATGGCTACAGATTTCAAAAATAACAATATAGAAACTGGATAATTATGACTGCACTGATTTGATTTCAGAAATAAAGATACTGGTTTTAAATTTTTAGTAACTAAAAAGCTTAGGTAAAAATAAGACTAAGGAAGATAGAAATATATCATAGTACAGTAGTTATGATACTGAACAGTATGATGTAATGATGGGTAGAGTGTAATAGGACAGAAGTTGTAAATAATGACTTTTTGTGAACTCAGTACTGTAAGGACTGACGGCTCAATATAGAAATGAAAGAGAAGACACAGATGTCCACAAAACAATGTCTAAGGTGAATCATTTATTCAGGATCAATATCTTATTAGCCTTCTTTTATTATATGTTGCTTTTAGTCAAACATCAGCAACAAAAAGAAATCAGCATAAAACGAACTAACCTCCATCACCACTGATTGTTTGCAGTCACTTTGAAGATTAATATAATGTGATATTATCATGTAATGTTACTTAAAAAGGCTGAACACAAATGCTGTAAGAAAATAAATATTAAATAACAATAAAATATTCTAATTATAATCAAGGTACCTTGTAAGAATGGTGAAAGTGGATTTAGGAGTGAAAGATCGACACTTTAGGAAGTGTCTTTGTAAGCACACTATTAATTCAAGTTAACTATTTCTTACATATATTTTGGAGCAATATAAGGTGAGAGATTTCTGTGTAAATATTATTGTACTCACAAATATATGTTGTTAGGCTTTATATTTTTAAAAAGTATCAGGTACTGTGCATTTCACTTGGCATAAATAAGATTAAAAATTCCAGAACCACTAGGCTACAAATCTCTCTGGACAATAGGAGCTATATTAATTTCAGGAACGAAAAGTACTTTAAATTCTGAATGTTAAAGGTGTTTTGGTAATATAAATTATTGCACTTCTTTTGTAATTTCTTGTCTTTTAAGTAACTAAACTTATAATTTTCTTTTTTCAAAATTATGTCACCAAAAATTACATTTGGAACCAACACTGAATTTAAACAATTTCCTTGTTTTTGGTCCACGCCCTTCATGGCAGCTGCAGGAAGAATGGCTTTTGGGGGTGATCCACAGAGCTGTTTCTAAATGGGGAGCTCCCTGCCTTTCCCCAGGGCACCAGCTGCTCCTTGGCATGCTGCCACTGGCATGAAAATTTCAGAAGGAGTTTGTAAGACAGGGCCTTGTGAGACAAGTTCTCACCTCTCTGCTGCTGACTTGAGGCCTGACAAACTGTAAGCAAGAGTGACAAATGGCCAAGACTCCTATCCCACAGGGGCGGAGCCTGAACTTGGGGCTGACCACGCCTCCATTCTACTCCCAACTTTAAGAAAACAGAACCCAATAAAACTAAAATTGTTAAATTAACTAAAAGATTTACTTGCAAATAAACTCAGAAAGGAAGTCACTCATGCCCCAAAGAATGTGAAAACATGAGAACGTAGAGTTAGGTTTTATCCTGATGTATTTCTAGTATCTTTATACACAGCATTTTTGTTTCACGGCTAATTTATGCAGTCATATCTGATATGTAAACAACTTAGATTCTTTCTCTAGCAGAGCTCTGATTGTTCTATACTGTGGAATTCATTATAAGGCAGATGCACTGTGTGTCTTATCCAAAGACAGTTATTATTGGAAGTACAGGAAAACCTAATGAAAACACGTTAACATTTGGCCTAGTCCTCAATTATAAATCTGACAGATTAGATGTATGTCACAGGGTTTATACTATTGCACCACAGTGTTACCATCATTTCTCTGTCTTTTTGGTCCAAGATTCAGAAATCTACCCCAGCGTAGCCAAGGTCTGAGTTTTTATTTGGTGATTCAGCCAAAAAAAAAAAAAAAAAAAAACATTAAAGAAGCTTCCTCCCACAATTCCTCGCCTTCCTCCATTATCTGTCCACTGCATTATTCTTCACACTATTAAAATGTAATAGAGACCAGGGGAAATTTATGTCTCTTCTTTAAAGCATGTCTCATATATTTGTCTGAGTGCATAGGCATTATAATGATAGGCGCTTTCAAAGAACCTAGGGATAAAAAGAAGCACCTAAATCAATGTCCAGAACACCAGGACCATTATTACTTGATAGGAGACACAGAAGCAGGTCATACTTTTGAACATTTTTCTTAGGATTAAAAACAAATGGAAGAAAAACTTTTATGTTTTGGCAAATAGAAAAAGACAGCAGCGAATTGTTTCGGGAAGGAGACTGCTATATGAGAATATGGCGTGGGGGCCAAGAACAGGACCTTGAACCAGACTATGGAGTCAAGACCCTATTGTGTCTCTTCCGAGTGTGTCTGTGTCACTGTCAGTGCATTACTTAATCCTCGGTGCCTCGGTTTCCTCAACTTTACAGTGGGGATAACAGTATCCATCAGCAAGACTTATGAAGATTAAATGAATTGATACAAGGGAAGTACTTTATTAAGTAAGCAATCAATAAATATTAGCTATTATATCATACACCATGTTTAAAATACCTCCCTTTTGCCATCGTATAGACTAAAAGAAGATAGAGCTTGTCCTACCAGCTCATTATGAAGATTCCATAAATACTTGTTAATTTAATGAAGTGGGTACCCACCTGGATGACTGTGACATTACACAGTTGTGATTATTAATGACATATTTGTCTGTCATGTGGTACATGTAACACTAAGAAAGACATGTTAGAAGTAGGGGACTTTTATTAATTGTATTTGTAAATGGTTTCTTAGAGATGAATTTGTCAATATTTAGTTTATTCCACTTAAGTCAAGAAACAGTTATGCATATTGTGAAATATGCTTTCTTCTTGAAAAAAACCCTATGTGGAAATGTTTTACCTTGACAAATACGAAGTATAAATTATTTAGGACTTTTTTTTTAATGTTCCACTGGCCCAGATTTTAAAATAATTCATTTAGATTCCAGCAAAACCAAAAAAAAAAAAAAAAGCCACTTATAGGAACTGTTCAATAAGATCTATAATGATAGCAGGATTCTTTCTAATTTTACATAAAAGAAACATCTGTGAAAAAGATAATTACTATCCGGACTAAAATTTCACATTTTCTAGCACAGAGTAGGCATTTGATCATTTAAAAAAAAATAAATGAAGACACATGCAAAGAGACCGACATTTAATTCTTATGTTACTGTCATTTAAACTTCAAGATGCCAATTTTAATTTAATATACAGTGTTAAGAGATGAACATAGACAATACTGACAACTGACAAAATAGCATTTTAGATCCCGTTTTTGAGAACCACATTCGACTTTAAGCTTCATGGAAGCAGAGACCCTCCAAAGGGCCTGAATAATGCCAGGCACACAGCAGGTGCACAGTCAGGATATATGTTACTGTTAAAGCTCTAGAATTCAACTAGAGAGACTAAGGCCTTTGTCTTTACACCAAAAATGAAAGAAGTAAAGAAAAAAAATCAGGAGGGACTAATGGGAATAATAAATTTGAGATACGATTTTGCTGTCTTTTCTCATCCCTTTTTGTGGGAATATGGATTTTTGAGAGGGCACTGAATGCATTTATTTAATCTAGATAGATTTGGATTCCTGGCATTTTCTTGCTTATTGAATAATATAGAGTTCAAAACTGTTTGGCCACTCTAAGGGGTGTGTGTTAGCGGAGTAACAAAAATAAATATACAAGGTGAATAGAAATTTCTGTTCAAAGAGTTTTTAAAAGAGTTTTTATGACCATTTTTACCTTAGGTTCGACATGACACACTCATTTTTTTTATTATTATTATTTTTAGATTTTGACTTCTTTTTGCTTCAGGAGAAGTCAGGATATGAACAAGAGCTGTAACAATAAGAGCACACCACTCGTTCACTGAGTGAACACTGTGCGCCAGGCCCGGTGCTGAGCACCTTGCGTGTACTGACAGGGCAGCTGCCACAGAGACCGTGCACCTGGGCACAGACGTTATCTCCACTTTACAGATGAGTAAACAGGTGGGGAGAAATTAAGTGACTTGTCCAAGCTCATCCAGCAGGCGAGTTTCAAAGCCATGTTGTGAACCCACACAGTCTGTCTTCCACCCTCATTATCTGATGACATCAAAGCCTTTCTGCACTTTCTGCACTTACGCACTCCTATCATATAAATTATATACAAGCTATACCTATGGTTTAGTCTTAGCTCTCCAGTTCAATTAATGGTTATTCGAAGGTCACTTAAAAATAATTTTCCCTTGAGGAAGCAGAATCACAAATAATAAAGTTTCTAAAAATTTGGGAAAATTTCTTTAAGTTTTTAGTACCTTTATTTTCTAAAAACCCCTCCTATCAGCGTTTTTTTTTCTATGTCTTCACTTCTTTAAAAATGAATAGAAACAAAGACAAAAGCTTATCTTGATATAGGTTCAGAGTCAGACAAATTCAGCTTTTAATTAAAAAAAATTTTTTTAAAGTAGGCTCCACACCCAACGTGGGGCTTGAACTCATGACCCCGCATGTTCTACCCACAGAGCCAGACCCCCCCAAATTTAGCTTTCAAACAGTTAAAGTCAACCACAAGTTCTGCACTTGACCCTGCAAAGCCCTGGCCATCCAGCAGCATTAGATGATCTCGAGCCTTCTCCCAGAGACAGTCGGAGACGACAGCTGCTGAGAGAGACGGAGGAAGGTCACAGGCCCCTGCAGCGTAGAGCTCTCCTGAGAAGGCATCTCCTTGCAAGTCACTTGCCAGAGAGTGATGACAAAGGAACAGATGTCAGCTTTGGTCACATGGTCTCTCCTTTTAGGAGTCCCGGGGCTGGGTGGGTGTGTGTGCCATCTGGGTCGTACGGAGGAGTCTGTGGAAGCACAGATCTTGCAGCTTCTCAGAGCAACCAGTCACCAACTTTGCAAGTATCCTGCTCACCAATCAAAAGTTTACCAGCCTCGGATGCAAGTGCACAATGCTTTATGGCTGAAGAAAATGCAGGCCATTCACACGTCTAGCAAATGCTTATTTCCAGAGATGTATGCAAGTGTACACCTTCCCAAATTTAATTGCTCTCTGGCACAGCAGTGAGGCCCCCTTCCTCCTCCTCAGGGCAACTGATAGCACCGTATATGACTTGCTGTAAACTGACATTGCCACCAAACTCCATGATTATGGTATATAGACTGTTAAAGCCCACAGGCCCGTGCTGGCAGCCACAACGTACACGAAATTGTCATGACGGAGACTTGCTATGTTGAGCTCAGCCCAGAAATTCACTGGGATGCCAGCCAATCTGTTTTTAAACATTTTTTTTGATATGGCTAGAAAGAAGAGTCCAGGAGGCAGACTGAGAAAGACTGGTTAGAGAGGTTAGAGGAGGAATAGGGAGAACGTTATTCAAGAACCAGGAAAAAAGCACTTGGAGAGGTGGAATTGACCAAGAGCATCAAATACTGCAGGGAGGTCAAGTAAGAGAATAAAAACCTAGCCTTTAAATTTAGACATCTGGAAGTGATTGAAATGATTTTAGCAAGAGTGATTTCAATAGTGTGGTTGAAGTAGCAGCAAACTGCAAGAGGCTGAGGGATGCAAAAGGGGATGTGGAGACAGGAAGTATAAACACCTCTTATGGGAAGGGTACTTGAGAAGGGAAAGAGTAAGGAGAGGTCAAAGGTAGGCTCTATTAAATGGGAGAAAGGTGAACATATTTATATGATACTGAGGGGACGCTGATGATGCAGGAAAGAGAAGAGGTAATTGAGAGCATAAAGACCCTGAGTAACTGAGAGCTGACAGGATCTAAGGGATAGTTGGGGGTCTTAGGTAGCAGTTTTCTTCCTTTAGGACATGAGAAAAAGATGGCGCAGTTCTCAAGAAGCATATTTTTGTGGGAAAAGAGGGTGAGAAAGAGCCCCCCCCATAAACTGTGAGGAAATACCTGCTGAAGGAGAAGAGGTTGGGGAGAGGAGATGATGCCTGGAGAGAGTGATGGATTTTAGGGACAGCCACTGAAAGGGATGGGAAAGAGGGCTAATCCAAGTGACCGGGGAGGTGAGCTGAGGGAAGAGGCAGCGTATCTTCAGCACGATGTTCTGTGCTCATCTTCAGGGGTCTAGATAGGAGCAGAGAGGCAAATGATAGGTCTGAGAAGGGTCTTCAGTTAGCAGGCATGGCACAAAGTGAAGTGATTCTGATGAGAAATTTCTTGAAATGATGTGGCATAAAGTCTAGGCTGGATCAGAAGGAATTCAGACAGGGAGGCGGTAGGGGCTGGGGTGGGGGAGTGGATGATGACCTGCAAGAAAGGTGAGGGGGTCAGAGCATCAGAAACTTCAGTGAGCTTAAAGATCACATGTATCCACAGCAATGGATGCGATTTCTGGAATGAGGAGGGCTGTAATCAGCGGGATATTTAAGCTGCTTTGGGAGATGGTGGTTCAGGATGTGACGCTAGGAAAAGGCTGACTGAAGAGGAACAAAGATACACGCTGCTAGAGATAAGAAGCTCAGAATTGGGATGTCTCACAAATATATAGACCTGCAACAATTTAGCAAACTAAAATTACTTTTTAAATGAATTTTTCATTTATCCAGAATCATGAGGGTTTCTTTCTTCTCATAACTCAGCTAATATGATGATGGGATTACTTTGGTGAATATCTCTTGATAGTTAATTTTGACCTGTGAGGTGTTCTTTAATCCACAATGCTGCTATGCAAAAATGTTCATGGTTGTTCTCAGCAGGGCAGACTACTGGTAAGACAAATAAATCCAGAAATGCCACTTGATCATGGTGTACGCTTCTTTTAATGTATTGTTGAATGTGGTTTGCTAATATTTGTTGAAGATTTTTGCATCTATGTTCATCAAAGATATTGGTCTATAGTTTTCTTTCTCTTCTTTCTTCCTTCCTCCCTCCCTTTCCCCCACCCCACCCTACCCGTCTGCCCCCACCGCTTGCTCTTTCTTTCTTTCTTTCTTTCTTTCTTTCTTTCTTTCTTTCTTTCTTTCTTTCACCCTTGTCTGATTTTGGTATCAGAGTAATGCTGTCCTTGTAAAATGAGTTTGGAAGCAATCTCTCCTCTTCAATATTTTGGAAGAGTTTAAGTATTAAATCTTCTTTGAATGTTTGGTACAATTCACCAGTGACAGTCTGGTCCTGAATTTTTTGTTTGTTGGAGACTTTGATTACTGATTCAATCTCTTTACTAGAAATTGGTTTATCAAGCTTGTCACAGCCTAGCCAAAACACATGACAGACTATGCTTCAGCCCAAGAACCAGACCAATATTTGATTAGCATTTTTTAACTTTAAAAAACAGGATGGAATGAAATAAAATATGGATAAATTATACCTGGCTTCTTTCCCTTTGCTTCCCCCCCCCCTTTTTTTAAAATTTCAGTTTCTGGCAAGCCATCTCCAAAAGATGTTAATACTTAGAAATGCATGTGAGATCACTCGGTAGTGTGCTAAACACACATGAAAGGCAGAGATAAGGGAATTAGGTCATCTAACAGAATGGATGGGCCTGTGGAGAGAAGAGAAGAGGATACTTAGTCACTGAATGAAACAAGAGTGGCTGCTGGCTGGTGTCAGGATCAACGCCACCGAAGTGGAAGCCAGTCTTCCTCTCAGAACAAGTCCTTCCTCCTTCTCACTTCCTTATCTCTGGTAAGGGAGCTCTGAATCCTCTCATCTTCTGGATTTAAACATTGCTTCTTACACCCTCAGTGATCAAGGCCTCTTAATTAACCCTTTATCACACCTTCGATAGCCTGAAGAATGGCCTGTTGGACTCATGACACTCTGCAGCTGATAGCTAAAATGGGAAGAGGGAGTAGGTCTATTCTGCCCAGTGGTCTCGCCTACTAGATGATCACGTGGGTTTCCTTGCAGAGTCCTGCCATTGTCCTAGCACTGCCTCAGTGGACTGGGTTATGACACTTCACTCTCACAAGGATCTGTCCCCTTCTAAGCCTGGGATAAGATTCTGTGAATGCAATGGGACTACATGCCTTTTAAAAAAGCAAAGTATCGTTAACAGAGGTTCGCTTTACAGGTTAAAAGCTTGAAGGAACTGTAAGAGTCCTAGCTCCTCAAAAGTATTTGACACACGCAAACATGCACATTCACACACACAAACTCCTTTTGAAAATTCCCACTTAAAAATGAAAGTCTTTAATTCTGCTCTATAGGCAAACCACAACACTAACGAGGTTCTCCTTAATTAGCAATTACAAAGATGTTCATGGCTATACTAGCTGGAGTCCGCTAACTGGTGAAACATATAAACCCCAAAATGTATAATGGGACAAACAAGAAAGAAGTCCTTGCTCATGTAAAGTCCTAAATGGATTTTCCTTTTTGGAAGTTGGCTCTCTTTCAAGCAATGATTCAGGAACCCAGGTTCTTTTTGTCTGTAGCTCTGCCGTCTTCCACATGTGCCTTCAAAGGTCTGCTTCAAGCCAGTGTGGGGGGAAATGAGTGTGAAGAGTTGAATGCACATGCAAGACTTTTCCAGGCCTGGAAACAGCACATAGGACTTTCATTCACATTTCAATGGCCAGAACTCAGTCAGATGGGAAGGTATTTTATGTTCCCAGGAAGATGAGACATAAGGTTGATAAAAAATGAGTTTTTTCCACAATGGGATAGCAACTGGACCAGTGTGGGGAATTTACAGGAAGAACACCTGCTCTCCTGTACCAAGCATGGTAGTAGAGGCACACAGGAGACTCCTGGCAGAGGAACAGGTCAGACCTTTAAATGCACAAGGATTCAGTGGTTACAGGTAAGGGGAAATATCTCCACTAGATATTCTAATAAAGTCTCCTCATTGTCTAAAACACACCAAAAGGAAGTTTTCTTAAATGAACACATTTCAGTAACACAAAGCTGGCAAATTGACAGGTTGAGATGTGGGGAGTGGCAATCTGAAGGAACTAGGCAAGAAGCCCAGACTAAAGAAGCAAAGCCCAGGCAAGAATCTAAGAGTGCCAGGGCCATGCCGACACAAGAAATCAAATAAGCGAATTGAAATCAAGAAGCCATAGAAAACTCGGAGCAATTAAAATTGGAGTTACAAAACCTGGACGTGAACCCTGGCCTTACCATTCACTAGCTGACACAGGAGAAGACACTTAAAGCCTCTGAGTTTGTTTTCTTATTTGTGAACTTGGGGTAATATTTATGTCACAATAATAAACTGGAGAGTCAAACAGATGTGTGTGAAAACTCATAGAGCCTGGAAAAAGGAGAAAGAGGGCTAATTTTAAGTCTGTTTCTATTTTCACAAGCTTTGGATTTTGAAATTTGGAACCCGCTATATGCATAAGTAAGTCTCTAGTCATGAATCGGAAGAAGGAGGTAAAGAACTACCTAGTGTGCAGGACTAGCCTTTGGACTGGGGAAACTTTGCAGATCGGGCTCCTTCATAGAAGTTCTGCCTTCCTATATGCCTGTCTTCCTCCCTTACTTCACTCTGCTTTCCCCCTCCCTCCCTTCCTCCCTCTTTCTTTCTCTTCCTTCCTTTCTTCCTTTCCTGCTTTCCTTCGTTCCTTTCCTTCCCTTTTCCCTTTTTTTCTTCCTTCCTTCTTCCATTCTTCTTTCCTTTTCATTCTTTCCTTCCTTCCTTCCATCCTTCCTTCCCCCCTTTATTTTTTCTTCCCTTTTTTTCTTCATCTAGTTTCATTGCTAGATGAGCCTGGCCATTAAGGAGGGTGTAACTCATTTTATGTATTACGGTTCTAAACAGGAGCTGGCTAAGGCTGGGTTTAAGGGTTGAAACAATAGCAGAGTAGAAAGGACACATTATTGACAGATGCGTTATTTGGTGTCATTCTTTGGGACAAAAATGCATGGTATATACTCTAAAGATAATTCCCTTTGACCTGCATTAATTCTTCAGAATATCCATCTAAAGGAAATAATCAGAAATATAAAGGTCTTATGAACAAAGATGTTCATCATAGTTTTACTTCTAGCAGTAAAAAATTTGAAGCAGGCTAATTGTCAACATTAGACAAATGGTAAATTAAACTATATTATATTCACACAGTAAAATATGTAATTATTAACAGTTGTGTTGATGAAGTGTTTCAGTAACCGGGAGCATCATAAAATAGCAAATGAAATAAGTAGACTACAAAGTGATCACAACGTGTCAGAATCGCAGTCAGAAAAAACTCACAAGGAAATATATCACAATGGTAATGACTGTCCAGGGATGAGTGCGTACAAGTGTTTTTTTCTTATTTCTACTTTTCTGTGTTGTCTATAATTTACAATGCATCTGTATTATTTTTATATTGGAAAATACAAAGTCAATTTTCATTTCTAGGAAAGTGCTCATAGTAACTTGCTTCATGTTAGCCCAGTGCTACTAAAAAAAAGCTGGCGCAATTAACAGCAAAACAAGGGGCACCTGGGTGGCTCAGTAGGTTAAGCGTGTGACTCGTGATTTCAGCTCAGGTTATGAGCTCGGGGTCGTGAGCTCAGGGTCGGTGGATCAAGTTCCGTGCCAGGTTCTGCACTCAGCGTGGAGATTGCTTGTCCCTCTCCCTCTGCTCCTCTGCTCTCTCTCTCTCTCTCAAATGAATAAAATCTTAAAAAAAAAATAACAAAACCCAAACCCCCAACAAAACAAGTTTCACCTTATGCATCACAATGTGAAAAATGCTGTTTAGAAGTGAACAGAAATACTTCTATAGATATACAGGTACCCCATATAAATACGTAATATGGACATTAACATTATTCATTTCCTCTCTTCGTTAGTCATAGTTTTGCTTTACAGGATTTACTCGTTAAGAATAAAATGTAAATTTTTGGTGCAAAATTTTCACTCGTCATTATGACAGTACAGACATGCTCTGAACTTACAGCATTTGCATGAATGGCAAAGACTGTGTTGGAGTCAGTCAGAGTGAGAGTGAACTTTGATAGGATTTGATGAATATTCTTAACTCTGGACCACTGATAGCCATGGAAGTTGTACCTTCTTTGTAGAATATGGTAATGGAAACTACAAGTAATGAAAATATTTGGATAATCACCTATAGACATTGACAAACATTATCAAACATCATCACCCCTCAGATGTTCTGGGAAGTGGCTGGATCCATCGCAACCCACAATCAGAGATGAAAGAAACTTAATGTAGCCTTGTTCGAATGTCTATTTAATTAGAAAATATCGATTTGATGTGATGCTCTCAGAAGTTCCAGATCTAAATGCATTGAGTAGCCACTGCTAGCTGAGGGGAGATGAGTAGATTATCAGGCAGGCAGGTCATCAGAAGTTGGTCCAGAAAGTCAAAAGGGACTGCTGACGATATTCTGAAGAATCATAGGGTCTTACAAGATATTGCTAAAGGAATAGGGGAAAGATGACCAAAGATGAGGAAATATCATTTTCCTTACTCAACCAAAAATAAAATTTTGTAAACCATAAAGAGTGGATGTGGAGAGTTCCTATCTTTATAGCTTTGTTTGAATTCATTGAAAGGTTTGTCACCTCCTACAACCTGGTAAGATTGCATTCAATATTAAAATTACAGTAAACCATAAAGTTTACACATCAGACTGAAAATGACAGATTTAGAATGGGTAAGGAAAATATACCACAGCTGACAGGGAAAAAACATGACCTCAATCTGAATTTCCTGCCCATGCAAATGAAGTTGCACTCTGAGTCCAGGAAGCATCATGGTCTATTTATGATAATAGGAATTTGTAGGGGCCTGGCTTCAGGTGAACCTCTCTGATATCTGACATCAATATTAGCACAGGCACAAAGCTCTATTTTATTTCCTTGCAGAGCTTTCATGATGAAATTGAAAATATTGATTTGTGATCACCACACTACAGATCAATCTAAACACATGGATTTTGTGCTTTGTTTTATTTGAAGGACCTGAATCAGAGATGTCTATTTCATTTTTTGTTCCAGACCTCATCGGTGTTTCTCAAACTTTAAGGTACAGAAGAATCCCTTGGGGTCCTTATTAAAATGCAGATTTGGGAGTAAGCAAAATGAATCTTTCGTGAAGGAAGTCAGACTAGTGGTTATCTTTGCAGGGGTAGTGAACAGGAGGGGCATGAGGGAAATTTGTGGGATATGTGAAATGCAATACATGTGTAAAATGTACTGAACGCTACGCTTAGGAATTGTATGCCTTACTAGTGTGTTATTCTACAGTTATTATTTTTAAAAACAAAAATATAATAAAACTTAAAAATGAAGATTCTTGGGTTATGCTGCAGGTAAAAGTACCTTAAGGACTAGACCCATTGTAATAAGGTTGGGCCCATTGTTGGCTAGAATGAACTTGTTAACCAAACATCAGACATGAGTAACAGAAAAAGATAGACACATTTTTTTAAAAAGATTTTATTTATTTATTTGACAGAGATAGAGACAGCCAGCGAGAGAGGGAACACAAGCAGGGGGAGTGGGAGAGGAAGAAGCAGGCTCATAGTGGAGAGCCTGACGTGGGGCTCGATCCCGTAACGCCGGGATCACGCCCTGAGCCGAAGGCAGATGCTCAACCGCTGTGCCACCCAGGCGCCCCCAAGATAGACACATTTTAACTGAGAAAACACCATTATGAGCAACCCTGCCTCACACCCATTTTTATAGCAAACAAAATTTCGGCTGGTGCTTTCTACAGTAATTCAGAAACCATAATTTCCTAAAGGCATTCAAATTCGTCAAATCTTGAAGGTTTTGTCTTTGGATAGCAAAGGGAACAATAATTGAGTTATAATTCTAAAACTGCATAATGACTATGCTTGGGAACTGGCTTTTTATGACCATGTTTTTCTCTCTTGTCCCTTACCTTTTTAAGACCTGCTGCAACACAGAACCAGCTTTTATTCACGTTCTGACTAATCTATCAGGTCAGACTTAATCTCAGCAGAATGGAAGTATTTTCCCACCAACTGGTACTTTTCTCAGTTCTCTCCATGGTTTTTGGGACTCTCGAGTAGGCCCGATCACTCCAGAACCCTATTCCTTGCAGACATGAGCTTATGTTCAGTCCCCAGTGGATATAATTTGGGTAATTCCTGCCGGCAACATTCTCTTCGAATCTGTCACACATCTTATTGGCCATCTGCAGAATAAACTTCTGGAGGAAAACCACTGAAAATGCTTCAAGTGACAAATGGAACATTGTCCAAAGCTAAATGGAAAGATCATTAATCATACCTCCGGCTGCGGAGTTCTACATGGTGGAAATCATGTAACGCAAAAGGTCTCCCTTGGTAAGTTCCACTTGTTAACTAACAGGAGCACCCCCAGCAATGAACAGGGACGGTAAAGGAGAAGGAACGACTCCAGAACTCACTCTTTCATTTCCCCCAGATACGAACTCTTTTGCCTTCAGATGTTACACAGTTGCTAATTTCTTCCAGTCTTTAACGTGGTTTGGCTTCCAGTCATTAAACAAAAAGGGAAGATGCCAGTTGAGATAAAAACCCCTCTGCACACAATGAGCATACACATTTCTGAGCAAACTACAACCAGACCTTGATGCCTGAGAAACAGCCTAGGCTGAATTAAGTCACAGAGAATGAATCAGTTTTCAGTTGTCTAGCCAAGCTCATGTTTGTCTAGTTGTTTGCTCATTCCCCACCCTAACAGTAACATCAAAGTAACAAGAAGATGCCAGAAACTAACACTACTTAAAAGAAGACACTGTCTTTAATTTGCTCACTTATTCAACAAATACTATGGGGTGCCTATCGTTTGCCAGATGTCGTTCTAGGCCTGGGGCTACAACAATGAGCAAGAGACCCTTCCCGCCAAAGCAGCTCTCCTCTCATATTACATGAAACGTCTTATGATTCATAATGTGAAAATTATAGTGATGATAATGAAATGGGCGAAATAATAGATAGTACAATAAATATGTTGTAATGGGAGGGGAATATGGTCAGAAAAACATTTTCTTCAAGCTCTGAAATAAAGCTTTCTCCTAAATTTCAAGCAAAATTAAAGAAATTTCAGGAATACCAACCTATGTTTTTATTTTTATTGTCAAGATTGCACTCAGAAAAAAAAGGAAATGACTTCTAAACATGAGAATAGGTGAATATGGGTATAGATCTATGGTCTATAACTACCTGTAGGTTTCCCTAAGCCTTCATAAGGAGCACCTGTTGAACTTTCTCAATTCCATTCAGTAAACCAACCAAAAATAAAGAACTGGAGGTTCTTCCCTTCATGCCATCCACAAAATCAGCTCAGAGTCCCTAAGGCTAGGCAGAATTCTTTTTTTTTTTTTAACTTATTTTCCTAATAGTAAACCTAATCCCTCTCCCTTGGGACCAAATATCTTTTTATAATACTTCTTGTATAAGCATCCATGCAAACAATGATTTTTTAGGGCTTTTAATTAAATTGAAATAAAATTTAAAAATACAATTCCTCAACTACACTACCTACATTTCAAGTATTCAATATCCACAAATAACAAGTGGCTACCATAGATACAGAACATTCCCACCATCACAGAAAGTCCTATTCTAGTGCTGTTCTAGGGAGTTAGATCTCCCTTTAATTTGCCTGTTTAGAGAGAGAAATTGGCGTTATCTACTTAAATTGCATTTATTAGTGTCAGTTTGATGGTTAGTACCAAGACACATCTGGGGTAGTCTTTGGGGGATCTGCAGTGCCAATAGAAGGAAGGGGTCGAGTGAATCCTAACGAGTCTTTAACTCATGATATTTTGCTACCAATATTACCTCTCAAATGTAATACCTCAGGGGTGTGCACCTTAGAAGAACACCTGACTGAGTCCATCTGGGACTCTTCCCGTGTTCCTTAGTGGCTTAGACAAAGAAGTATACAGAGGGCCACAGTGGTGTGGTAGCAACAAGAGTCACAGCTTTCCTAAATTCAAAAAGCATGGACCGTTACCCACAACTTGAGTCACCCACCCCATGCCACACGCATCTCAACATCTGCTGTGGGAAGATTTATAAGGAAGCCTGGTAAATCTACTGAACACAAATACTGCTGAATGGAGAATAAAGCCATGTGAAGCTTAATTAAGCCAAAGGAGTATTTAAATGTATTAATAAAGAAGCTAACGAAGAGTGCCTTTGGATCCTAAACAAGCTACAATGGAAACTTCAGGTCAGCAGCATACCTACCTCGAAACTAAACGGCTGGGCATAGTCAATATTGTTGAACTGAATTAAATTTGCAACATCTTATTCTGAGATGCTAAAATACAAAGGAGACACCTTTGTGAAATGCCTGGATTTTCTTAGGAAAGTGTGAAGCCAATAATAATGATTCGATGACTTGTTCTACCTTCTTTGCCTTAAGTCCTATATCACAGTTGTTTGCTCCCCCAAGAATAAGCAATAATCTTACTCTTAAAGTCATTTTCCTAGTTACACCTTTCTCCTTCATCTACTGTGTTCACACATAAATATGATATCTCCTTAGTAACTATTTTTTTAAAATTTGGTATTACTAAAATATACCCAATAATCTTGCAAATCATGGTATTAAGGACCTAATCATACCCTGTAGAATGCCACAGTTGGAAGAGACCTTGGGGATAATCTAGTATTTCTGAAGTCTAGTCCATTCGTTTTTTAACCATGCCATGTTACAGAAAGTCTGTAGCAACAATAATAACTATCATTTATTGACACTTTCTATGCTCCAGGCACTTTCCAACGACTTTATTTGTATTATCTTTTAAATCTTTTCCACAACTCTTCAGTTAGTGCTTTAATTAACCCCACTTGAAGGGAGGAAACTGAAACTTAGAGGAGTAAGCAACTTGTCCAAAGTCACATACCTGGTAAGTACCTGGGCCAAGATTCAAAGGCAAGTTGGACCCCGGAGCGCTCAGCCACCAAACCGCACTGTGCCAGGGCAGCCAGCTCTAACAAGATGGAAAGAAATGTACACATACCTAGTAAGAGTTAAATACCATCTTTATCATTAATAAAAATACTCTTCAAGGAAAGAACAGAACCAACACGCAGAGGCTGTTTGCCATGGGCATTCTTTACATTTCAGAGGTACGCTGAATGATGTTAGTAGCACAAATACAGATGTCAATGATATGAATTTTAATTCATTTCAAATAATAGCTGCATATTTTATTCTACCTTCATCAAAACCAGAAGGCAACACTGACCTCAAAGTTAGGTGATAGGCACATACCTCTAACTTGTTTTCCTATCTAGGAAAAACTATTCTGCATTTTATTTTTTTTTTTCTTTGCTTAAACAAAAAGCAGTTCTGAGGGGAAAATGTCACATAAAATGTACCAACAAATCTCCGAAAATCAATGCAAAATAAATAGGGTAAAGGATCTTCTTTTTTTTTGAAACTTATTCCTGAGAATATTCACTTACGTAATTTTCAGTTTGAACAAGTTGCACAGAATGACCCATCTGGTAAACAGTCCTCAACAAATTCTCATACAATTAAGTATATTTTGTTTTTTGATTATGTGAGATATATATATATATATATATATATATAATTATGTAACACATAATTCCTACTTATCAGTATCTGAATCAAAAAGTAAACAAAAGAGATATATGAACCCGTAAGAATGGAATGGTAGGCAAGGAATTGAAATTGTTTAATTGAACATGTATACTTGTCATTGATTCTTTTTTTTAAGATTTGATTTATTTGGGAGAGAGAAAGAGAACGTATGTGAGCATGAACTGGGAGGGGTAGAGGGGAGAGCAAGGGGCAGAGGGAGAGGGAGACAGAATCTGAAGCAGACTCCCCACTGAGCATGGAGCTAGATGAGGGGCTTGATTCAATGACCCTGAGATCATGACCTGAGCTAAAATCGAGAGTTGGAGGCTTAACGGACTGAGCCACCTAGGCACTCCTGTCATTGATTCTTACTTATTCTGACTGTTAGGACCAGGGACATCTAACAAATTTAAACAGAAACCTATGCTGGCTTCCTAACAGCTGATTTGACATATAACATTTTTTTCTTTTCATAAACTTCTCAATTTGTGTTAGTAACACACACCTAGCTAAAAATTCAAATAGCCTCAAAATCTTGTAATGACAAAATAATCTTAGGTCCCATACCCTCCTTACTTCTCAACTCAGCTTCCCAGGGGCAACACTTGTAACTCTTTTTTTTTTTTTTTTAAGATTTTATTTATTTATTTGACAGAGACAGCCAGCGAGAGAGGGAACACAAGCAGGGGAGTGGGAGAGGAAGAAGCAGGCTCTCAGCAGAGAAGGGAGCCCGATGCGGGGCTCGATCCCAGGACCCTGGGATCATGCTCTGAGCCAAAGGCAGACGCTTAACGACTGAGCCACCCATGCGCCCCCACACTTGTAACTTTTATTTGCTTCTCCTGGTAGTTATTTCCAAATTACCAAATAATATGCTATCAGGCTGCTCCTTGATTTATACATTTTGGACATCATGTCTTAACTTCTTTATTGTGTCAGATGAGGGTATGATTCCTACACACAGATGCACATGTCTCCTACTACTATCCTCCCCAAACAATCATACCGTAGCTTTTAAATGAAATTGATAATATATATATTTTTTATTGGAAGGCTAAGAAGTGTA
Organism: Ursus americanus; assembly: GCF_024610735.1. Taxonomy (NCBI): domain Eukaryota; kingdom Metazoa; phylum Chordata; class Mammalia; order Carnivora; family Ursidae; genus Ursus; species Ursus americanus. Next base: position 2,740,589 of record NC_142155.1, on the reverse strand, counting down.
CTTTGATTACATTTACTTTCTTATACAGCTTCTTTTCCTGAGGTCTCTGTTCTTTTCCTCTCCTGCATATTTGACCATTTTCATGTGTTCAGATTTTCAAGTGAGGCATTATAACAGGGTGCCCTGAGTCTCTGTTTTTTGTTGCCAGAGCCCTTTTTCCTCTTGCTCTAAATTGGACTGGATATGCTGTTCACCTGATACACAGTTGTCTTCTTGGGACTTCATTTCTTGCATTTACTTTTTCCTCTACTCTATTTTTTTCTTTTTCTAAGTTTATGTCCTTGTTTTGTTGGACATGTCTTCCAATAACTTCCTAAGAAAGAGTATGTGGGAGGTTGAGTTTTGAGTCCTTGCATGACTGTGTTAAAAAAAAGAATGCTTCATGAGTGGCTGAGTATAGAATTTTAAGATGAAAACAATTTCTTTCTCAAAAGCTTGAGCATCTAGTAATGCTGTTGGGAAGTCCACTGCTGTTTTGATTTTCACTTCTTTGAAAGTGATCTTTCTCTCTAGAGATATTTGGGATCATCTCTTCATTCTAGAATTTATGAAATTTATAATTATGTTCCTTGGTGTGGGTGTCTGTCCATTTAAAGAGCTGAAAAATCAGTGGGACCTTTAAATCTGGCACCCGTGTTGTCCTTGACTCTGGGAAATTTTTGTCTATTTATTCTTTGATTATTTCTTCCTCTCTAGACCTTCTCGATTGATCTTTGAACTTTTAGCTTTTCTTTCACATTCTGTCTCTTTTTTGTTTTGTTCTGCATTATGGGAGATTTCCTAGACATTATCTCTCAAGCTATTTATTGAATGTAGTATTTTGCCAATCTCATTTCTAATTCTCAAGAACTCCTTCTTGTTCCCAATTGTTCCTCTTCTATGTGTGGTGATTTAGTTTTATGGATTCAATATCTTCTCATGTATCTCAAAAGATGCTAATTAGAGTGTTTTCTTTCCCTTTCTTTTTTTAAACTTCTTTTGTGTTCTATGAACTGGCTTTATTTTCTCTGAGATCTTTTTGTTTCTGTCTTTCCCCACCTTGTTTGCTTAATTTCCCTGTTGTTCACGTTGGAGGCTTTTTCCAAATGTCGGAGTTTTAGTTGATCCTTCATGTTTAAGAATGAGTCACTAACAACTGATTTGGCTTGTGGACAGTGGGCACTGCTCGGGTGGATCAGACAGAACCATCCCTCTCATTACAGGATGCTCTCACGCTCTGCTTCCAGAGACATTCAGCTCCTCCAGATAAAAGGCATTCGGTCTTTGCTTGGGAGTTTAATTCCCACTTACAGGTGATCCCTGTTTTGGAAAGATTTGTCCAATTGTTCCAAATACATAGTTTAAATTGACCCCATTATCCAGTCCTAAGCCTCACTTCCACTCTCACTCCAGCTCTATTCTTGAGCCTCTGGAGGAAGGAAACACTGTTCCTTCCTCGTCCTTTTCTTCTGCATTCGGTAAGGTTTCAGCTTCCTCTGCCCTGTTTCACCAGCAACCATGACTCCTTCTTTTGTTCTCCAGAAACCCATTGATATCCATGGTTTATGAATGACAGTGACTCTACCATTCTTTTTTTTTTTTTTTAAGATTTTATTTATTTATTTGACAGAGAGAGACAGCCAGCGAGAGAGGGAACACAGGCAGGGGGAGTGGGAGAGGAAGAAGCAGGCTCCCAGTGGAGGACCCCAATGTGGGGCTCGATCTCAGGACTCTGGGACCACGCCCTGAGCCAAAGGCAGACGCCTAATGACTGAGCCACCCAGGCGCCCCTACCATTCTTTTTATCACTGTAGCTTTCTAGAGACCTTTCCCCCTTCCTGACATTTTAATGAAGTTTGTAGAGAGAGAGGACACAATTGTGTGTGGTCACCCCACCATCTTTAATGGTTAATCAGTGTAATGTTTTCTGATAATTATTGTACTATGCATTCTATGCTTGAATTTTCCTCTGTAAGGATACGAGATGACTTTTCTTATGGTATTATTTAGAAAGATAGTGGAACAATCATTAAACAAGCAATATGCACAAACTTAGAGGAACATAAATATTGTATAAAAAACCAGGACTCTTTGAAAGCCACATGCAGTTAAAACAATCAAGCCCTTCTTTCCCTCCTCCTCCACACTGGAGGAGCACTGAAGCTTTGCAGTTAAAAGAAATTCAACAACTCATTCAAAAGTTGGTATTGGTTTTGATTTTGTTACTGCTTCAAAGTCAAGCTTCTACTTAATTGCTCTGAAATCTAAATAATTCCTCAGTCCAAAAAATAGAAAAGAAAAAAAAAAAAACCCTCTCTGGATGGTTTCAATTTGGTGGCAATGCTAGAGGCTATAAATAGACCCAACACATGTGTTTCCATTTCTCCTTCTGGAATGCTTTCTTCCTTAACCCCACCACTTAGATAGAGCTGCCATCACCAACTAAAGAGCTACAGCCTTAGCAAAAGTGATCTATTAGGAATGTAACCTGTTGTTTGGTTTACTTATTGGATTGTCCTGGACACGCCCTTCTGTTCCAGGAGTAATTAGGAGAAATGGCGTCCCTTTGCTGTTTCTGTCTCTGAGGAAGGATGGAAGACATTGGGGTTCTGAGTTAACTCCTAAACCACCCAGACGTAAAATCTTAGATGATCAATCTATTTCAACCTATTAGTGATTACAGAGCTGCTGACTGTGGTGACAGCAAGACTGAAAACCAGTCTTTGTATATTCTGCCACTGTATTTAGTAGAATCATTGAGATGCAGACTCTGCTCTTAATGCTATTCTTATTATCTTTGTTATTTTAAACTGAAAGTAATCCTAGTGATCATCATTCTAAACGTTACCTTTTACAGATGAAGAAATTGAAGCCCAAAAAGTTTAAGACTTATCTAAAGTCAGTTTCAAATCTATACAATAATGGGAAAGAACATAAATCTCACCAGACAGAAATCCTGACTTCCTATAAACAGATAAAATGTAACTGTATTTGAGAATATTATCTTTGAATATATGTGACTCAAGTATCCCAAATTTAATGCATTAGTTTAGACCCAGTTAAAATATTTGTGACGGACTAGTTTATGTATTCTGATGGAAATTATCTGCATTCAGAAATTCTTGCCTAGGTTTGCAGTGTAAGACGTATTTTTCAGATAGAATATCAAGAATAGTTAGAGCCAAACAATTCTTTTCGAGAGGATGTCTCTATTCTTATGTCTCCAACGCTTCAAGATACAGAGGCAGGAGTAGTACACAGAGCAAGTCCACTTAAGGACTGATAAGCGAGGAGAGGGTGTGATGTGAATTATGTTTTTCTTGAAAGTTGCCTAATTCACACCCTAAAGAGATATTTTGGATAGACAATGGCCTAGCAACTTGCCAGGTGATCAAAGCACAGTTTGTAATATATTCACTGATAGAGACATCATTGAGCTAAAAGGTGGTTTTGGATTAAACCTAGATTTCCTTAGTTCACTAGATTCATTTCTATGTTACTAGTATAGCAAGCCTGAATATAATCTACTTGTGTGATTGGTACCCTTCTTGAATTTTTAATCAAGGGCCCGCCCATGATAACAATTTTCATATAATCACAGGTTTTAGGAAAATAGTAATTCTTATTTAACCTAATGAGTGACTCTCTTCATAAGAAACATAAACATTGTGTGCAAGGGCGTTTGTTTGGGAATAGCTATTACAGAATACTATCCCAAAGGTGGCAGAAAATCAATCACTTCATAAGTACACCAATTTGTACAATGATTAGACTACTGAGATGGACCTAAAAGCATTCATTTTTCAGTGGGATTGATGTGCTAATGCTGAGCAAGAAAGCCGCCTACTGGGTAGAATATTGTTATCTTAGAGGTAATCTTTTTGGTTTTTAAGGAAGCTGAACCTAGTTAGAATCCTCTTGAAATGTTCACTTTTGAAAGTCCATAAATAATTTCTACATCTATATTGTTCGTATTTTTTTTAATGAATGTACAGGAATACTTAATCTTGCCCTAGATGAGTTAAAATTTATAAATGATATCCAGCTCTGGCATTCTTCATTCCTAGCTACATATTCTGAATGAATTATTTCAGTGATACAATACGATACTATTGGTTGCAAATAACAAAACCCAATAAAAGTGGACCCTGACTTATGATGGCTCCACTAGTGATTTTTTGATCTTACAATGGTGTGTGTGACAGTGATGCATACTCAGTAGAAATTGTATTTCAATTTTGAATTTTGGTCTCTTCCTGGGATAGTGATACGTGGTATGACCCTCTCTCATGGTGCTGGACAGTGGCCACCGTTCCCAGTCAGCCGCATGATCAAAGGGTAACCTTTCTGTACCCATACATCCATTCTGTTTTGTAATATCTTTTTTTTTTTTAAGACTTATTTATTTGAGAGAGAGAGAGCAAGAGCAGAGGGAGGGGCAGAGGAAAAGAATCCCATGCAGACTCCCCACTGAGCATAGAGCCCAGCACAGGGCTTGATTTCATGACCCTGAGATCATGACCTGATCTAAAATCAAGAGTCAGATGCTTAACCAACTGAGACCCAGGTACCTTTGTTTTTCATTTTCAGTATTCAATAAATTACATGAGGTATTTAACACTTTATTACACAATAGTCTTTGTATTAGATGACCATGCCCAACTGAAGACTAATATAAGTGTTCTGAACATGTTTAAGGAAAGCTAGGCTAAGCTATGATGCAATTATGCTATGATGCTATGATGTTTGGTTGGTTAGTAGTATTAAATGCATTTTCAACTTACAATTGTTTCAATTTACCATGGATTTCTATGGATGCAACCCCATCATAAGTCAAGGAATATCTATTTGTATTAGAAGCTTAAATAATTAGAGAATTTTATTGATGTAGGAACAGAAAAGTCCAGAGGTAGGGTGAACTTCAGGCATAGTCCAGCCAAACTCTGGGCCTGTTTTTTTGCAGTTTGCTCAGATCTGCCCAGCTCCATGTTGACGTCATCTTTAGGCTGGCTTCCTCCGTGGTTTTAATATGGTTTCTTACACCAATGTCTCTCATGCTTCCTCATTCGTATCAACTGTGGGTGGTGGGATGAGGGAGCAGGGAAACTGCAGAAGTAAGAATCTTCTCTCCACAAACTATCAAGTAAGATTCTTGACCTTTCAGTTAATTGGACGATCCTTCATCAATCACATTGACCAAAGGTATGCATTTTCTGATAGGATAGGGTTATCAGAGTCCATCTTTGCAGGGGAGGGTGGGTGAAGATATCAATTACATTTAAACTCATTGTAGCCTATCTGGGAAAGGAAGAATGGGTATTATTAAGACAACCTCAATTTTCTTTACATTGAGCAAGTAGAGAATGAATTAACTGTATATAATTTTCATTCTAAAACACAAGAATTGTAAGTATGGAATTATCATATAATATGGTTCTCAATGTTTATTTTGTTCTATAGTATTCTGCTACATTGAGAGAAGATATTATCATTCATCCTATACCTAGGTAGGTTTATTATGAAATTCTCTTTCTTTTTGCTCCAGCTTTATCTCTTTTTTCACAACAGAGAGAATGCTGAAATAATGAGAGAAAACCTAGACTCTGTTCCCTTTTATTATCATTATAATTTCATTGGGTCCAATTCAACTAATTAGAAGGTAACAGTGAGCCATGACATATAGTTAAGAACTTCTAGCAGCATTGTCCACAATAGTGAAATTGTGGAAGGAGCCGAGATGCCCTTCAACAGACGACTGGATTAAGAAGATGTGGTCCATATATACAATGGAATATTACTCAGCCATCAGAAAGAATGATTACCCAACATTTGCAGCAACATGGACGGGACTGGAGAAGATTATGCTAAGTGAAATAAGTCAAGCAGAGAAAGACAATTACCATATGGTTTCACTCATTTATGGAACATAAGAAATAGCAGGAAGATCAGAGGAGAAGGAAGGGAAGAATGAAGGGGAGGTAAACAGAAGGGGGAATGAACCATGAGAGACTATGGACTCTGGGAAACAAACTGAGGGCTTCGGGGGGTGGGGGTGGGGGATTGGGATAGGCCGGTGATGGGTATTAAGGAGGGCGCATATTGCATGGAACACTGGGTGTTATACGCAAATAATGAATCACGGAACATTACATCAAAAACTAAGGATGTACGTATGGTGACTAACATAATAAAACAAAACAGAACAAAACAAAAACAACAACAACAACAACAACAAAAGAAGACTGGGAAAGAAAAAAAAAGAACTTCTAGATTTTAGATAGACTAGCGCCTATCAGTTATGTGTGATATGAATATCTGCTTTATTAGACATAGACCATACCAAAAAAGAAATATGAAATTCTGTTAAAAAAAAAAAAGGCTTTGAGAGGGGCGCCTGGGTGGCACAGCGGTTAAGCGTCTGCCTTTGGCTCAGGGCGTGATCCCGGCGTTACGGGATCGAGCCCCATGTCAGGCTCCTCTGCTATGAGCCTGCTTCTTCCTCTCCCACTCCCCCTGCTTGTGTTCCCTCTCTCGCTGGCTGTCTCTATCTCTGTCAAATAAATAAATAAAATCTTTAAAAAAAAAAAAAGGCTTTGCTAGCGTATCAGGGTTCTCTAGAGAAACAGAACCAATAGAATATACATATCTAAAAAGAGGTTTATTGTAAATTGTTCACTCACACGACTGAAAGCTGAGAAATCCTATGATCTACCATCTGTAAGCTAGAGACTCAGGAAAGCCAGTGCTTTAGATGTCAGTCTAAGGCTGAAGGCCTAATATTCAAGAATGATGAGGGCAAGAGAAGAGCAACGTCTCAGTCCAGTCAGGTAGTTATTTCAACCTTCCTCTGCCTTTTTGCTCTATTGAGGCCCTCAATGGATTGAATGATGCCCACCTACACTGCTCGGGAGGGCCATCTGTTTTACTTAGTCCAATTCAAATGTTCAACTCTCCTAGAAACACTCTCAAAGACACACCCCAAAATAATATTTAGCTAGATCTGGGCATCCCTTGACCCAGCCAAGTCAACACAAAATTAAGCATCACAGCTATACATAGCGTAGTATAGTGAAAAGAGCACAAGATGTGAACCAGCATGCTCCATCAAGAACATGGGCAAGTCACTTCACTTCTCTGAGAGTTAGAGACATAAAAATGTCTGACCTACCTACTGTGTAAGTTGTTGAAAACTTAAAAGAGATAATTTATATGAATAAGTTTTATAAACTGTGAAGTGACATACATATTTCAGTATTAATTGGAAGTTAAAATTCCTAGAGATTGAAAATTCCTCTATTGAATGTAAGTTCCTGGGAATGATATACATTCTTCCACTGTGCTTGTCTACCAGTAACTCTTTATTGAATAAAAAATGACATGAAAGGGGCACCTGGGTGGCTCAGTCGTTAAGCGTCTGCCTTCGGCTCAGGGCTGATCCTGGAGTTCTGGGATCGAGCCCCACGTCAGGCTCTTCCGCTGGGAGCTTGCTTCTTTCTCTCCCACTCCTCCTGCTTGTGTTCCCTCTCTCACTGGCTGTCTCTGTCAAATTAATAAATAAAATCTTAAAAAAAATGACATGAAAATAAGGACAATAAAGCTGATGATGGTAATGAGAAAAAATATTTGTGGTATTGGATAAAATGAATTAAGCTGAAGGAACAAATAGATGATATTAGGTAAAAGTGAGGAAAATATAAGGAAAATGTGAGTTCTTAAATTGGAGCTAATAATCTGTCATCAAAATATTGAGAGCTCCCCATGATCTACCATGCCAGTGGGCTATTTACGGTTTCACTAAGAGCTGGCAGATAAGATTGTTAAAAGACTTTGTCCTTTTGGGAAATCATGTCTAACTTTTAAAGAACTTTTTAAGGACATCCAAGGAAAACTGGATAAGCCCTAAAGCTGAATTTGCTGGAAGGCATTTATACCGGTAAGCAATGTATATTTCTACATTCTGGATGTGGCTAGGGGATCTACACAATTGATGAAGTCCTTATAAATCTCCAAGAAAGAAATAAAAAGCTTTGCTACTTCAAGTATGCTCTGTAGTCCTATAAAAATCAATGATACTCTTCATAGGAAACATGGAGTTTTAGGCACATGTGTTTTTACTCTAAAACTTATTTCTATAACCAAATGCAATTAGTTGTCACATGTCCCCAATTTATTGCCATTTACTAACACTAAAAATTTTGCTAGGATGTGCACAGAATGTACAATTAGATACAATTCCTGCTGTGTTGGGGGCAGGGTGAGTTTTCCCCATAAAACAGTCAGTGAAGCATCTTCTGCGAACGGCAATAGGCAACCCACAAATTCCAGCAACAAATCTTGCAAACTGTACCATTGGGAAACAGCACTTTAACTGATGGTCTGGTATTTCCAAAAGATAATGTCACCATGACATTTTCAGTCTTTTAATATCCTTTTATTGAGTCCCTTTCGTATCATCCTAGAGCAGAAGCCACTTGAGCTAGAAGAGATGAAATGTATTTTTGTTGTTTGCCATGCTCTGTTTTGCCTAGCCAGCTGGGCCGTCACAACATAACCTCCCAAGTTCTTAGCGGGAGGCATCTTGCCCTCCCCACCACTTGAACAAAGATGCCACTTGTTGTGAAATAAGAAAATGTTCCTTCTGCCATGGCTCTGTTTTCAGTAAAGAAATGTCTACTATTGGAATTCTCCCTGGGTTGAGCTGCCATGCTCATTCTATGTCACCCTAGAAATAACAGAGGTCAGCAATGATCTTCAAGTCTACAGATTCAGATGGGTATTCTTGGCCAAGATTGTGTGTGTGTGTGTGTGTATGCGCGTCCACGCACGCATGTGCACGTGCACGCATTTCTATCTGGCAAGTTTGGGTATAAAATGCATATATAATATATAAAGTAATCTAACTAGTTTATCATACAAAGGACTATGTTCAAAACTGAAAGTCATCTGTGTTCAGGAAAGAATACCATTAAAATATACATTTTTTAATTGGTCCTTTCCTTCCACACATTGGAGCAGCTATACCCATGGCTGGTGACCCATAATCTCAATGGCACAATCATCTCTGTCAAACCTCTCTCAATTTTCCACTTTCCACTCTTTTGATAAATATATAGTTAGCTAGCTAGCTAGACAGATGTTGCATTAGGGTTTTTCAGAGAAACAGAACCAATAGGATGTTTGTGTATATACATATTTTAGGCATATTTTTTATCTTATCCCTCGCCAAAAAGTATTCTTCCCATTAGTTAAAGCAAATAGCTATTATTGTGAAAAAGTTGGAAAAGACAGAAAAGTATAAGGGGAAAATACCATCACCCATAATGGTGACTAATAAAAATAACAACAACAACAAACCCTTTTTATTTTGGGAAACTTCAAACACATACAAAAGTAAAAAAGGATAGTACAGTGAATGTCCATGTCCCCATCATCCAGATTCCTTAATACCAATCCCTGGACAATCATAGGAAAGATATTTATTTTAAAGACTTGGCTCATGTGATTACGGAGGCAGGCAAGTCCAAATCTGCAGTAAGAGCCCACATGCCTGAAGCCCAGGAGAGCCATGGTGCAGATAAGACTGAAGGCAGTCTGCCTCGAGAACTCCCTTTGCTCTGAGAAGCTGATCTTTTCGGTCTATTTAGGCCATCAACTGATTATACGAGACCCACCTACATTATGGAAGGGCAATCTCCTCACTCAAAGTTCACCAATTCAAATGTTAATCTCAACCAAAAGCACGCTTTTAAGTTGGCACAGAAACTTAACCACCACAGATATATATATAGGTCTATATCTATTTCTACACTTATTTATGTGTCTCTATACAGATATTACAGGTATATCTTTTGCTCTCCCTCTTTCTCTCTTACTTTCATCGAACAGACCTGAATTCAAATCACAGCCCTGAAATTAAGTGTGACTTATGGCATATGATTGAACCACCATAAGGGTCAATCTCCTCATTTATACAATAAAGATATCACACATATTCCTTAGGGCCAAACAGCAAGAGTGTTCAGGATGGAAATCCAGTCCTCTCGAGTTCTGAAAAATGGCATCCCGTTTATTCTCCTCAGTAACGTGAAAACGCTCTTGATAAGAATTTTTGACATAATGAAAGTGAAATGTGTTATCTCTTTCTTCCTTGATGCCTGCCTAAAATGGAACATGTGAATTGACCTATGAAAAAAAGCATGTCAGTTGGAAGCAGAACACACTTATGAGAGAGAGCACACGGGGCTCCAGGTCCTACTATCAAAATCAAATGTTGACTTTTTAAATATTAAAGATTAATATTGCTATTGAATCAATATTAAAGCAGGTGGGACACCAGAATGAGGTCTTTTCCATCAAGCACTCATATTTTATGTTTAGTCTAAATAGTATTTGATCCTTCTTGCACAAACCTTTGGACTCAGAGAATGAAAGAGGTGTACGAAGACTTAGTAACTCCAGATCTGACCTTTTAACATCTTATGTAAAAAGACCACAGAGTTGAGAGACTTTTAACTCAAATTCACAGAATCAAGAAAGCCAGAACAATGCCTGCCTGTGAGCTGTAAAGGGAAAATGCTGAATCCATACCTCACACATTTGCTTGCACAAAACCAATCAGTCTAGGCACGTTTTTCAGTAATGTGTCTTTTTTTTTTTCTTAAATAATCTGTTGATTTGGGCGTCCCATCAACCTCAGCTGTGACAAAACACAAAAATTAGATTTTTGCTACATTGGCAGGAAATAAACAAGCTGCTTTAATATGGCAATTAGCTGTTTTGTTTTTCCTTTCTTTTTTTTTACTGCTCTTTTGAAGGGTTTCAAGTTTAAGTTGTCTTTGCCCTCTATGAAAAGGGGAACTGGCTTTGATTGATTATGACTCTGGGTTTGTTTTTGCAGAAGACTTAAAGGAAAGGGGATTTGTATCTATAGACAAAATATTTTTTAAAAGCATACAAGAAGTGGAAGGTTTCTTCCAGGCAAGAAAATATTTCCTTTTGCCGGCGTCGGGTGGGAGGAGAGGAGACGTGAAAAGCAGCAGTGCCCTAGAGGACAGGCTGTGAGAACCTTCTAGGTAGGCAGCTTCTTGGGCCACATTGCTGGGACTCCTGCACTCCATGTAAGGCATATGAAGCCATAAAGGAAACCCTGAGGGGCTCATAAATGGGGAGGGAGTCATCATCTTTGGCACCACTTCATTCTTGCAAGCATGGCCTCGCAGGCATGAGCAATCTATGCCCAGGGACCTTGTCCCTTTCATTGCTGTGTCATCACTAGCACCTCTACAGAGGCTGTGAACCAGGACTGATGCTCGTCTGTGTCCCTAGACTTCACAAGACCGTACTCTGAGAGGACAGTCAGGGAACCCGCACACAACAACAGAAGAGTTTGGATGGAGCAACTCTGGAGCCTCTGAGCCAGGACAGAGACTAATGATGCCTCTGCTATACAACGTATTTAGGAATTTATTTTGGTCCCTTGTAAATAAGCATATTTGTTTAATAAACCTTCTTGGGCAGGACTTTGTAAAAAACTGGAAACTTTTTTGCTATACTTCCCTCAGAGGAAGTATTTTATTTTATTTAATGATTTTTTTATTATATTATGTTAGTCACCATACAGTACATCCCCGGTTTCCGATGTAAAGTTCGATGATTCATTAGTTCCGTATAACACCCAGTGCACCATGCAATACGTGCCCTCCTTACTACCCATCACCGGTCTATCCCATTTCCCCACCCCCCTCCCCTCTGAGGCCCTCAGTTTGTTTCTCATAGTCCATAGTCTGTCATGCTTCATTCCCCCTTCTGATTACCCCCCCTTTCTTTATCCCTTTCTTCCCCTACTGATCTTCCTAGTTCTTATGTTCCATAGATGAGAGAAATCATATGACAGAGGAAGTATTTTAATGGATCATTCTCACTGAACCCCTAAATATAACGTTGCAATACTGAATACCCAGCGTCCCAGAAAGAATGAATCACCGATTTTGATTTTAGAATTTTTTTTTTTAAATAATGAACACAGCTTCTGCCTTCAACCTCCTCAGTTCTCTCTGTTCAATTAGTGAGAAACTCCCAACTGTGGGAAGCGGATCTCCTGAACTGCTAAAGATTATAAATCAGTGTCACTGTTTTGATGATTTCCAAGAGAGATGACTAAGGAAAACTGCACCAAGCTACAGAAGACAGAACTGGCTGCCTGAGTTTACATCAGACACCACCGCTCACAGCCCTGACATGGTTTCCTCGTTGACCAATTCCTAATGGAAAGGCAGCAGCGGACCCTCCTCTTCACTAATGGGTTACCCAGAGACAGAGTTACGCTCACCCAACCCTCTAACTTGGGTAGAGATATTTTCAGGTAATATCACAGATTCTGTTCCATGTTCTCATCTCTGTTAAGAATACAATACATTTCCTGCTCCTCTGGAAATGACACATAATTAGCATTCCTACTGAACTCAAAAGAGCTGGCAAGTGCTTATACTTACCTTCTCCATGTCTCCATTGCCCACCTATACCATCCCCTATATACACATACACAATCACATACACCATCATGCTTTCAGAAAAACCATAAAGTTAGGATTTTCCTATTTTTTGATAAATCCAGAGTGAAAAGTTCCATAAAGTTTTTCTTAATTTGAATTTTTTGAGTCTTGCAAATATTTACAAAAAAACCCCACCTTGTATGCAAAAGGTCTGCTATGCTTTAGAATTTGATACAAACATTGCAGGTATCATGAATTTCCTTTAAATCTCGAGGTGAGCTTTTCCAAATACCCTAAGTCCTGCCACCACCACCCTTCCATTTTCTGTACAGAACACGATGCAGTTTCCCGCCCCAGCCACAATGACTGGCTGGCACATTAAACCGACAGAGAGCTGCAGGCGATTGACTAAAGACATGTTCCTCCCCCAATTTATTGATCCCACGGCAATACAGCGGCATTTGTCTTACTTTCTGGAAATTGCTCTTGCTACGGTTACTCATGACCTAGCAGAGTCAATGCAATGAACATATTTTGGTTCTTACTTTACGTGGCACCTCTCTTGCCCTCTTTTCTTATTCCTCTCATTTGACACACTCTCCCTCACAGGGTTATGACTTCCCAGTCTGTATTTCCAGTTCCAACAGCTCCCTAAAAACCTCTGTTTGGGGGGCCCAGAGGCATCTTCAATTCAATATGGTCTAACCATATTGGAATATTTTTCAGCCCTCTTTCCTTATAAACCTCTTCTTGAATTCCCTACCTTCCTTGGTGATTGGTACTATCCACATGTCCCTTTGTGGGATGAGAATGGCTGCAAGAGGGGAGAAAGATCCCTGGGCCAGGCCTGAGCCGGGAAGAGAAGGGGCCAAGGTAGACACCTAAGTCAGGGATGTGTGCACAGCTAATAGCTAAGTTGAAAGTGAACTCTGGACCAAAGAGACTATGATTGGATTTCAGACCCAGAGGGACCTAAAGCCAGAAGTCTGAGTGCCAGAAAGAATGAAAGCAAGACAGAAAATCTGAGGAAACTGCTTAAAAAAGGCACAGTAGACTGAGACAGGCCATTATGTACTAGAATAGTGTGCAGGCGGGGAAAGGACAGTCAGTACTTTACAAACTACTTTCACACTTTCATTTCTTTGAAGCAACAGTTCTCTTACAGAGATGAGGAGTTGAGTAGCATACCCCACGTCACATGCTTGGAAAGCGAGGGAGCCTGGTCTTAAAGTAAGGCCACTGACTTGAGGTCTTACGTCTGCCTGCACCTGCACTCCATCCAAGTTTAGGACAGCCCCACTGAGGCGGTAACGACAGCAAGAGCGAAAATGGCATTGATATTTCAACCACAGTTGTACCTCCTGTTGTAACGTTCTACTTTATACTCTCTCCCACCTCTACCTGTGACCCTGAGGCCACTGTTTACCAATAGTATTTACTTTCATGGAAAGCAACCAAAAAGGAAAAAAAAGGAGAGCTGCTGTATCATTACTCGGAGGGCTGAGACGGATTCATTTTGCCCTGGGCTCACTACTTCCATGACTCAGGGTTTGAAAAATCCCTAATTGAAAACCACAGGTGTCCAGCACTGAAGCCAATCATCCTAGAGTAAGACAGAATTTTCTTTTGTCTTTCAATTGCGTCTTAAAAATGGTCAGCTTTGTTATGAGGTGCGCTCCATTTAGGCAATTCAGTGCATTTTAGAACATGATGGGCTGTGACTCCAGAATACAGTATTTGCAAAGTGGGGGTATAATGAAAGAGCATGAAAAACAAACATCGACTGAAGTACCAGTTTCGAAAATCAAATTACAAATTGTGTACAAAGTAATTATCAATATTGTCCCTAATGGAGGCTCAGGACAGCACGCACTGTCTCGTGGTTCTACTCCATTTCACAAACTACACTAATTTATGGTGTACGGTGTGCTTTCAAGGGCAGTGATCTTTAGAAGAACGGGCCATTATGCTGACGAGATTGTTTAAATTCCAAGAGTACGGGACGACTCTAGGTAATGGACAATTCTGACTGGATTTTTTTTCTTGTTTTTGGAGGAAAATTGGGCTGGGAAGCAAATGTTTAAAGTTCAATTTTATTTCTCTCATATGCAAAATACGCCTTAAAATTATTTTTGCTTTTCTTTTTTAAAAATGTAAATACTACAGAACCAATGGGAAGTAAAAACAACAGCAAACTGAGTCACATACAATAATGCCACTACCCTTATACAACGATTGTTATCATTTTTGTGTGTGTATTCCCTTCCACTGTTTTTTTCATACAGATATCTTTTACACGGTGATAATAACAATTCCATCGAGTAGATAGATCGTAGCTTATTAAGTCATTCTCTTGTTTGACATTTAGATTCTTTCTGATTTTCCATTATAAACATTAGCTTTTTAAAATGCTTAATGGATAGGGGCACCTGGTTGGCTCAGTCAGTAGAGCATGCAACTCTTGATCTTGGGGTCATGAGTTCAATCAAGCTTCATGGCGTACAGATTGCTTTAAAAAAAAAAAAAAGTCTGTAAAATGCTTGATGGATATAGAATACGATTGCCATTATTTTCCCAAGGTGGAGAAAGGTGTCATCCTTACATATCCTAAACAACTATAAGCCCAGATTCACTTAAGAACCCTTTTTTGATGTATTTATTGACCTTCTCTGGCCTCCAATTTGGTCACAAATATATTTCCACTACCATTAAGACTGAAATGGCTCTGCTCCAAAAGACCTACGGTACTTTGTATTGAGTCTTACAAAAAATGGTTAACACCTGCAACTGTAATATAATACATCCCATTTGTCCCTCTAATTGCTCGACAAAAGGATAGATCATATTTCTAAAACCCAAATGTTTATCTCAGTATAGCTCAGTGGTGACGAGCCTGGATTTTGAAGCCAAGCTGACCTAGGGTTCAAGCTCTGATTCTACTCCTTAATGCTGTGGAAAGGGCAGCTACCTTGTTCACCTCCAGGAACATAAGCACATTACAGTCTATATGAATGGCATCCCCGGAATAGGATAGACACTCACCTACACCAGTGGTAATGTACTCATGGAGTTACACGAGGTAGCTGGACAGGCTTCGGGTAAGTTATTTAATCTCTGAGCCTAAGCTTTCAAATTTGTAAAACTGGGGAGTGATAAAGGTGCATAATTTATCAAGCTTTGTGCAGATTACAGGGGAGAATATTGTAGTAAAAGTTTTAGCATTGTGCCTGGATGTGGTAAGACCTCAATACATGGTAACCTCAATACATGGTAACTCCTATTACAATTTTCCCAAAGATGTATACTTTTCAAAAAAAAGCTTAGAAAGATTAAGGGTTTTTGTGGTTTTTTTTTTTTTTTTTGTATGCTTTTCCATTGTCTGGCTTGCCTTTGCTCTCGGTTACTTCATCAGAATACTCAGAATGGAAGATATAGCATGAAAAAGAACTGAATAACCATCTGCTCATATTCTCCTGAGCCTGAAGGCTGATCTGATTTTATCTTAAACCAAAGTTTAAGAAATTATCCCTGAACTAAACTGGTTGGAAACCAAAGCCTTTTGAGAAATCAGCTATAGGAATCTCTTTGCACTTGGATGGGATTCAGTGAGGCCATGGCTACAGCAGTGACTCCGTAGCTAAACTGAGGGAACGGGAGTAGTTGAGGACTCGGTATGGGTAGAGCAGGAAGACATGCAGGAATGACCAAGCTGAGAATGCCACCAGAGGAGTCTGAAAGACAGCCATATTTAAGAATAGTCAGAGAAAAAGAGGATGAACACAGTCATGAATCTATAGAAAAACCATTCGCAAATCTAACAAACACCAATGAAAGCCACTATGTGCTAATTCTTGGGAATAAAGATAGGAGGAGCACAAGAGATAATAACCTCGCTGATTCCCATTCTACTTTTGTTTGTATACCGGGCATAGGACACGGGCAGACTGAGTCAGAGTAAAGAGTATCACTAGAATAGACATGACACTAAGGTTCCAGTTCAATCACAGATTGTGGAGCCACTCAGATGCTTCCTAAGGAAGTTCTAGATCTTCAAAGCTATCTACCTTAGTTCCTCTAGTGGCTTACAGATTGGGAGGGAAGGGAAACCACTGAGGTCAATGGACATGTCTTCCTCTGCTGTCTCTTTCTCCAGCCCTCCAGGGATTGGGAACAGATCCAACTATTTAAGGACTAGCCAAAGGAACTGGGGTGAGAGAGGGAGCATGTAAAAGAGTTGTCCAATTGCATGCAGCCTAACCTCTGCTGACTCCCTCAAGGAACAGGCTATAGTGAATCGGACTGGCCTTTTGGGGTTGTGAATGAAGAGAATGTTCAAGAAGGGAAAAAAGAATCTGGGAGTGAACAATACGCTACAAATTAAGAGATTTTTTGGACCTGAACTCTTCTCCACAGGATGACAGTTTAATCACGCTGATTCCTCAGCATAAAATGTAGTTTTGTCAGATAGATTTTAACCACAATTTACTTTAACCACCCTACTGCAGTTCTAAGACAGAAGACAGCCAACTCGTCAGAGAGAACTCAATTTTGTTCTTTGCATCGTCAAAATGTTCTTGTCTCAGGTGAGAAGCCCTGAAAACTATGCACAAATCTCTTTATAAATTACTTATCTGTTAGATGCTGCGTATTTACCACCTCACATGTTTCTTTTAAGTTTAAGTTTGTAGGACATGACTCATATTTCCAGAAGGCCAAAACAAAGTAAATGTACTTCAATATAGTAACATTGAAGGATGCCATTAATCTTGCAAGCTTCATTCAAGGAAGGTATAAAGTAGGACAATAATTCCCTCTAAAGTCATTGATGTAGGCCCTTGAAGTCATTTTTTATCAACAAAAAGGGTTGTTTTCTGGAAGAAATAGAAGTGTACATATGATACTTATAATAACTAAAATATAATACGAATACTAACATACTAATACGTTCAGTTCTCCTGTGGAGACCTTTATTTATCTGCAAAGGTCTTGCTTCTGAGTCAGGCAGAACGTTCTCCCAAGTGAGTTAACATTTCTGCACAATGGTGGAGAAGGGATGTGGTGTGAAGAAAAGAGCTTCTAGGCAGCCTTCGAGGAGGGTCTACATTCCACAAGAGGAGAGACAGAACCGAGACATGGCTGATGAGATTAGGATTTAGGGGGCCCACTGAGAGCCAGTTCCAGACACAGGCAGTTAAGGAAGTTAAGGATTGTCCAGTCAGTGATTGTTAGGTCATAAGAGACTGAAACTCATTCCAGTGAGCTTAAGAAAAAGGTGTGTGTGTGTGTGTGTGTGTGTGTGTGTGTGTGTGTGTGTGTGTGTGTCTGTGTGTGTGTCTGTGTATTTAAAGACTTAAAGGCAAGAAACACAGTCTGGTCTCACAAAAGAATGGAACCACCTCTGGAAAAGATCTTTATCTCTCTAGGATCCCATAACTCTCAGCTTTGTTCTGTCAGCACTTGTACTTTGTTTTACTCTCTACAGACTGGCTTCCCATGTTTTGAGATGCACAGGCCAAACCTGGCTACCGGACTCAGCTTTGTGTCATTTCCTGTTCTAAGGCTGTTACAGACTCACTAGAGCCCCTGAGTCCCAAATCCAAATTCTTGTAAGAGAGACTCTAATTGGCTCAGCTTGTCTCAGGCATCCATTGGGCCGGCTGCTCACTTAGTAAGGGCAATGGGGGCAGATTCTTTAAGGAGTACTGGGGTGGGAGGAATGATTGGCAGAGGAAATGATTTAAGAAACACAATAGCAATTCTTTAGCAAAATGTCTTCTCCCCTTTTATTTAATTATAAGATCTCTTTTAGCTCCCTGAAACAGACTAGAAAGTACTATTAAAAGATACTTGCATCACCTCACAGGGGTAAATACATTATCCACTAGCATCCATTTTAAGATCCTGTCACAAAAGAATCAGGTTAATCAGTCAGTAACCTATTCAGCCAATAACCAATAGCCTACAGAGTCCCTAAAGGGACTCTGAGAAAATAAATCTGAGAAAGTAAATGTCTGTGATTGTAAACCATCTAGTTTGTGGTACTTTGCTATGGCAGTCACAGGAAACTAACCTAAATGCTCTACTCAGGTATTGCCATCCCTGGGTTTGCTTCCCAGATAATGTTTATATAGATCAAATGTCTGGGTCTCCCTAAAATCCATATGTTGAACTACTAACCGCCCAGGTAATGGTATTAGGAGGTGAGGACTTTGGGAGGTGATTAGGTCATTCATAAGAATGAGCCCACGTGATTAAGACTGGTGTCCCTGTAAAACAGAGCCAGGGAGATCCCCTGCCCCTTCTACCATGTGAGGACACAGTGAGAAGACTGCTATCTAGGAACCAGGAAGCAGGCTCTCAGCAGACACTGAGTCTGCCAGTGCTTTGATCCTGGACTTCTCAGCTTCCAGAACTGTGAGAAAGAAGTTTCTGTTGTTTATGAACCAGCAGATTACGGCATTTTGTTATAGCAGCCCAGATGAAGGCACCATTCAAGGACTGTGCTAGTGCCCTTTCTCTGCACTATCGTACTGTGCTTCTCACGCCATGGCGACCTCCTGCTCTCACAGTACAGATGACACAGTTCTATAACTGAGTACTTTTCTGTCTCTGGATTGTAAAGATTTTGAAGTACCAGAAACTGTCCTTATTTTTACACCTCCAGTGCCCGGCAGATAGTAGGGAATTCTATAAGTGCTTATTAAAGTGAGATAAAGATTATTTCCTCTCGTATTAAATCTACAATGCTCTTGTGTGAAAGTATTTACATTTCAAATACTTCAGACAAGCAAGTATGGAGCAAAGTAAACGCACATTGTTTAATTTTACCCCATACATTAAAATATGCTTCAGAAGAAATTAGGAAGCCCAATAATTAAATAACTGAATGTACCAACTTCTAGTTGGTTGCCCCCAGCCCTGGTAAAATAAGGAAAAAGTTCTTTGAAATGAAAAAGTGTACTTTTTTGAGGAAAAAAAGAGGCCCCAGGTTGGTTTTATGAATTTAACTCTCCATAGAATCCCTCTCCATTCAAATAAAGTAATTGTAATTCATGAATTCAGAAATGTGGTACAAAAGCAGGTGAAGATAAATAGCACATGAGCCATTCGAGACAGACAGATTCACGGGGGAAATTAGAAGCTGTCATCAGGAGAGTTAATGGAAAGTCCACTAATCCTAATTTTCAGACAAGATAAATGGGAGTCCTGTGCTTCCCATCCAATTCACTCTCACAGGAGGTCTGCCTCTCTAGAGAGGACAGGACGGTGGTTCCATTTACCCCCAAGTACGTATTAGCAGCCGTGGTGCCATTTTTGCGATGTATGCTATAAATTTTGGTCTTATGTTTATTTTTTTTAATAAATAAATAGCTAAGAGACTCTTCTGTGTTATGCAGGGATTTAGTTTTCTCTAGTGTGAGTAATCGCTACTCAGTGTTAGGCTGTTCTTCAGATAAGTGGCACAAACTGTCTGCTGAGTGGCACAGAGTTCAGGGGGTGCTGGGCACACAGTTTCATCAGCACATTAGATGGCATAATTACACTATAATGCATGCCACTGTGGTAGCTGGGGAGGCAGAGTCTATTTTTATCTATTTTTTTTTAATATTCAAAAGAGTTTCAACTTCTAGATCCAGATTCCAAGCATAAATCTCTGAGAATCATTCTTCCATTATATTTGTTATACTCAACTGAGCTTCTGAAACTTATTTCTCATACACATTTCTTTGCGTAGTACACATGGAGGGGCCTTTCCCAATTGTCATTCCATTTTTGTCATTCCATAGTACCCTACTCCAGGTCAGGGATTGGTTTAGAAATGCATGTGTAACAAAGTTCCGGCCGATGAGATGTGAGAGAAGTTTGCTGTGGGCTGGGGGGTGATGGGCCTGCTTATTCTAGGAAATATGTCCTTGGATCTAACAGAGAGACAGAAGAGATAATTCCTCTTCCGCTTCTGGACATTGCTTGGTCTGATGTGAGGCCTAGAACAACTGCAGCCATCTTGCCTCTTGACGAAGAAAGCCTCACCAAGATGGCAGAGTAGAGAAATGAAGGAACTTGGGCCTTCAGTGACATCTTTCAACCAATAAATCAAAGAACTCTGAGGTCTTTCCACTTGGAAACTTTCCACTGATATTAAGTAATACATTTCCTCATTATTTAAGCCAGGTTTTATGTTAGTTGCATCTGAAGGCAGTCGAAATTCTACACTCTGCTTAAATTCCATTGAAGAGATGACAGGCCAGTGACTCAGCTGCAAGTCAGTGGCTGAGTCACTACCTGTAGTGGGCATGTCTTTTTTGGCCTAAACCTTCTTTGATATACTTTCCTTTCTAGTTCTTATTCCATGAAGTTTCAGGACTGATCCAAATTTCCACTGCCAGGGGTCTGTGACCCAGGATCTGGCCACTGAAATGACCCCAGCAAGCTGGCTGCGGTGACAGGTTCCAGGATGGACTTGGACCCAAGCTAGGCCAGTGAGCAGCAACACTAGCAAACTGACATTAGCTGTTGGGAAAGGGGGATCTTTCTCTGCCAGAATTGCTAAGTTGTGAGGTTATCATTTTAAGGCCATCAATGCCATTTTTGCCTTCACATGGGAAGGGCATAAATGAGAAAGGAGCCAACAGAAGGGAAAGGAACCGAGAAAGATGAGGAAAGAGAGGGAGAGCATGTACCATAATGACACTTGTTTTTGTCTGTACAGACTGCTGTAACAAAATATCATAGATGGAGGAGCCTAAACAATAAACATTATTTCTTACAGTTCTGGGGTCTGGGAAGTCAAAGACCAAGACACTGGCAAATTCAACATCTGATGAGGGCCCACTTCCTGGGTCATAGTCACTGTCTTCTCACTGTTTCTCAAACGGTAGCAGGGGCAAGGGAGCTTTCTGGGGTACTAATCTTTCACAAAGCACTAATCACATTTATGAGGGCCCGTCCCCATGACCTGATCACCTCCAAAATGCCCCGTTCCCTAACACCATCACACTGGGGGCTAGGATTTCAACATATGAATGTGGGGAGACACAAACATGCAGACTATAACAACACTGACTGTAACTGCCAGAAACTCAGCCATACACGTAGACTTTTCAGTGACATACACCAAAGAGGTCACTTTGGCTTAAACCAGTTTGAGTTCCTTTCTTTACTTGTAATCAAAATGATCCTAATTGATACAAAATTATGTCATTAGCTACCATTTTCCGACATCAATTATGTTCCAGGCACATTATATCATCATCTCTAGGCTCACAGTGACTCTGCAATGTATTACTTTACAAATGAAAACCCTGAATCTCAGAGGCTTTGAGGGATACGCCCACTTCACACACTATTGACAAGCTGAGCCGAGATCCAAACCCAGGTCTGTCAGACTCCAAAAAGACGGTGCTTTCCCTCCTCATTAGCATTAATAACATCCACACTGCATTTCAGAGAGCCCACACTTCTTTTTAAAATTTATTTTTTCAAATAACAATTCATCCTTTTAGTATAAGACAGAAATGGATTCAAATTTCTGTTAGTACTTCTTCCCTTGTTTCCCAGGATTTTTTGTACACAGGTAAAGCTATTTGATGAAACACTTGTAATTTCTCACTTCCTTTGCTCTTGTTTTCTTCTCCTGGAATTTTCTTCTGTTTCTACATTATCAAATCCTACGTGTTCTTGATGATACAGCTCAAATGTTATTCCTTTCACAGGGTCTTCTCCAACACCTTGAGATAAAAGCCACCTCTTCTTTGAACTATTCTTTCACTGTGTTTGTGCATCTCTAATGACAATTTCCTTTTATCTCTTAATGAAGTTACTTGGGTAGGAGGCTTTTATCCCTTAATAGAATGTAAGTTCTTTAAGTAATATGTATTTGATCCAACTTTGCATCCTTGTATTACCTAGCATGGTAGGATCTATAAATGTTGTCTGAGCAAATGGATGAATAAAAGGCATTTAGAGACCCACCTTCATAGCTCTAGGATCCCATGGGCAGCCTGTAGTTAGGCTATCAGGGTCTTTGGACACCATTTAGCAAGTAACTTGAATAAGGTAGGCATTCAATAATAAAATGACTTGAACTTAGCATAATACTTAGACCCTTCAAAAGTGAGCACAACTTTATTATGAACTATACTCAACGCCTTGTTTTCCATTAGGGCCATGCATTAGTTGAGTTGTATCAACCTTCCTATTTATATTTTTCACATTTTCACATATTATAGTAAAACATTGCTTTGAATTCTTATTTCATGTCTTTGGTGAATCTATTCCCTCAATGACTTTGTCTCTCAGGCTATTGTTTTGCCACATCACAGGAGACCCAAGGCCTTTATTCTGAGAGTACGGTTTCTACTAACATTAAGTGTTCTAAGTAAAAGTCAATTCTATACTTGATTGATGCTGCCCTGTGCCTAAACTGTTTCTGTAAAAAGGATGACATCCTGTTACTTTTCTAACATCTGCTCTTCCGTGATTACACAATTTGAACTCATATTAATATGTCTGCTCATTTTTAATGGACTCAGATTAGTCCACTCACATTCCTATTTCCAAAATACCTTTTAAAATTCATATTAAATAAATATTCTTACCAGCTAGATTCCAAAGGGTTGGGAAAGACTTCACTTGTCCCAATATAATCTCTAGAAGACAAGTTTCATATCAAATGTGTCATGTGATGAAGTAAATTTAAAATCCCATGCAATACTCTATTTAAATATTTTAATGCCAATATTACCTTATGATTAGTGTGCTGAGAAATTTTAAAAAATTATTTAAAAAAGGCTCAGGTAAGCCATGTTGCACATTATCTCATGTATATTACAGCTACATTTTAGGTAACAATATTTGACTCACTTTTCCTAAAACTTTTGCAAAATTGTGTAAAAATAGAATAATTGCCATAGAAAGATATAGTAATCAGGGGAAAAAAATGCCCAAACCCAATGTTACAACTAGTTGAATATAGCTTATATACATGAGAATAACCTTTTCCTTAATGCATGGATCGCCACTAGAAATGATGTCAAACGTCAAAGCTTCCCAACTTTATATCCTCAGAAGCAAAATCATGAAAGCAAACTTATAATTACTACTAATAGATAAGCTTGCAATGAGTTGCTTTCATTTCATTCATTTTTAGTTTAGAACAGCAAGGAGTTCCTGACCAGGTACTGATAATTAAATTCCTCCTCTTTACTTAGGTGTGACCCTATTCCTAAAACATGTTTTTTGGTAAAGGCTTTTCAAGGATCTCTCAAAATGATGGGCTACTTAATTTGGATATGCTTCTCTCTCTCTCTCTCTCTCCCCTCTCTCTGTCCCTTTCTTTTTCTAAAGGGCTTTACTTTAGCAGTGTTGTGTTGACAGGGGAAAAAAAAACCCTAAATCACACACATACATTTTATTCTTTTCCTCTCCCTGTTTTTTACTGCCTGAACTCCAGGATTCATTTTCTTTTTAATAACTCACACCACCACACTTTAAACTCCGGGAAACTAAGTCTATATAAGAGTTTGCATGATGGTTAACATTCAAATATTAAATATTAGGTGCCTGGGAAGATTCGAAGCATCTTAGAGTGTTTAAGTAATCTATTTTTCATACACAATCTTAACGGAAAAACCTCTTCTTAAAGTAAATCTTTGCATTGCTTTCCCAGTTTAGCTCAATTTCAGATCCCTTAAGAGGAAAAAAATCTCTCGCTCCTGGAAAGGAGAAATAATATCCTAATTCATGATATTCGGAGGCCAGAACCCAAAGCTCTAGTTTCTTTTTCTGACTCTTTTAAAGACCTATCTATCTATTTCAGAGAAAAAGAGCACACAGGCAGGGGGGAGGGACAGAGGGAGAGATACTCAAGCAGATTCCATGCTGAGCCTGGAGCCCCAACTAGGTTCAATCCTATGACTGTGAGCTCATGACCAGAGAACTGAAATCAAGAGCCAGACGACTGACTGAGCCACCTGGGAGCCCCTCTTTCCCACTCTGAACTAGATATGTAGACACAGGCCAATTGCTTCAGATCCCCAGGTCTCCCACACGTCCTGAAATTGACAACTCCAAGATCTCACAGTCTAATGTCAAGCTTCCTTTAAGTGCAGCAGTAACAGATAAGGTTAAGTCTTTGTTTTCAGGAACTCATGATCTCATTGGGCACTACCATTTCCTAAAGAAAATTAGTTACCACATTTTATAGTCTTATTTGTTGTAAAATGTTTAGTTCTCATTGCCTCTGAGCAGTTGAGAGTACCTGAACATCTCTAGAAGCAGAGTGATTTTCATATATATTTCTAATATTGCAATATTAGACTGTTTTATAAGTTGAATATTATGTCACTAAATATTATGATCTAGTAGCCCTGAGATAAATGGTTCACAACTTAATTCTTTCCTTCAGAGCTACAGCTAATGTTTCTATTGTCTATCAATTTAGCTATGGGACTAAAGCTTCTAACAAACAAGAGTCCCCAGTACCGACTAGACAGAGAAACATGTCTACACCAGCATAGCCACATGTACCAAATGTGTGCAAACACTGTTTGAAATGCTTTGCATGACAGAACAATCTCACTCCTTGGGACACCAGTACCTATGGTGAATTGGAATATGGAAAAGGAGAATCGCACATTAACGTTCTGAAGAAGCCATATTTAGAAAATAATGCTTGAAATGCTTAAGGACAAAAAGTCTCATCTTTTGTAGAAGATATTCAAGGGTAAGGCATTCTGATAAACTTGATCTCAGGTCATCGACCCTTCAAAAATGTTCAATTTTCATACTGTCAAAGAAGCATTTTTCCCTTGCAGGGGCATTTGCTCTTTTATTTTGTATATAATCATCATGAATATAGTTGCATTATATTAAATTTTTTTAAAAATCATCATGGTCATTTATACTTGTCTGCCTCATATATAAGTAATATTAAAGATTACTTTATATTTATCTATGAAGTGCAGCCCTTCTTCTTTGGAAAAGACACAGATGCAATTATGATTTGATGTTAGTATGTTTCAGTAGACTATGCAAATTTCACAAGATAATTATGTCATTATGTTTATATATAACCAAGACAAAAAAATTACTAAGACTATCCAAAGAACTTAATCTTTGTAATTAAGTGCGTGCTATTATTTTTACTCTCTTACGTATTACCAAAGCACCCTTAATGCTTCCCCTTATTATGACACTCATCAAGCAGTATTTTTTTATGTCTCCTCACTGGACTAGAACTATTTCATAGGCAAGGACTTCATGGTATTTATTCATTCTAATCTCTGTGTGTTATCTGAGAAAGATAGATGATAGATTCATACGTACATAGATATGGATTCCTTCCTGTGGCTTTAATCCTCCCAAATCAAACAAGTCATAATCAAGCTTGATATCTTTTTGATAATCACAGTTAAGTAATGTCTTAAATAGAAAAAGCAGAAACCGGAAAATATTTAGGGATAAGGTTAACAAAATTATTAAATACTAAAATTGATTCTTCAAGGGATCGATTTAAATTCACGTAATTTGCTTACAATAAGTGTTTACAGAGCAGCTAAACTGAGGAGATACACAAGCAAAAAGGAGAGAGGAGGGGAAAAGTAATCTTTAGTGACTGTTAAAACTCATAAATCTAAATTGAAGAATACTGAAAGTAAATGTGAAGACAATATCACCATTCTGAGATGGGTTCAAAACATTGAAAGTCAGATGATGTAACTAGAAGTTACCATAAACACTATAAAATATGAAAATGTGAATGGTAAACTTGGAACATTAGAACTGAAAGACAATTTCAGAACACGTTAATAATCTGCCAAATTTAGAGATACTGTCACTTTCTGTGTCAACTGTGACAATATTGTCAATGTCTTGATAGTGAAGAGATGAAATTTCAGTATTTGAGGACAGAAAGAAATAGACTCCAACTAAAGGGCAGATGCCATTTCTTTTTTTCCCTATAAATTCACTGCCCTTCCAATAACTGGATATTTCTAGCTCTCCTTTCAAGCCTTCTGCTTAAATGTGCTACTCTTGGTGTTTGGGAGTGGACCACAAAGGTATATCAACATCTTAGACCCAAAGCTCTGCAGACTGGACTCTTCCTACCAACAGGAGAGGTTACACTAACCCTTTTTACTCTTCTCCCTAGGTAGAAATTATGGGTTCAAAGTGAAATGCAACTAGCTTCTAACTACCTCTTGCCTTCAGTGTGGTATGTTACTCATTTGAAATACAGTAAGATCATTTGTTTCTGTTTCTATTCTATTTGGGGTCACTCTCATCTATGGACTTCCTTGTTGTTGTTGTTGTTGTTATTTTTAGTATGTGAAATATTAACATGGTTCCAAATGTTAGATTTTCATAAAAAGTTCTTTTCAAAGCGTTATCCTTACCCCCATTTCTTTTTATTACACAAAAAGTAGCACATTATAGTCTTTGGTACTTTGAGTCTTTCACTCAACAATATATTCTAGAAATTACTCCATATCATTTCATAGAGATTTCCCTTTTTCTTTCTTTATATAGCTACATAATTACATAGCACTCCATTTTTTGGGTGCATTGAGTTTGTTTAAACATTCTCCTATGTATGAGCATTTTGGTTGTTTCAATTTTTTTGCCATTATAAACAATGTTGCAGAGTGTTTTTGTATTCTGCGAGGTTTATTCGAAGAGCAAATTCCTAGACATGGGATTGCTGGGTCAAAAGATAAATTTATGTGTAGTTTTGTTATATATTTCCACATTTCCTTCCAAAAGGATTGTACCCATTTGTATTTCTACCAGAAATGTATGTGCATACCTATTTTCTCATAATCATGCCAACCAAATGTGTTTTTATCACTCTGATGGGTCATAGGTGATATCTCTGTGTGATTTTAAAATCTGCTTTTTTTCTAAGTATGAGTAAGAATGAATATCTTTTCATATGTTGTAGGGCCGTGTGTGTGTGTGTGTGTGTGTGTGTGTGTATAAAAATATATATCACAAATTGACTATGTTTTTTACCCATTTTTCTACCAAGTTTCAAGTGTCTCTTCAGGGAAAATTCACAGAAATAATATCTCTGACTCAAAAAAGATAAAAGAATATGTAGTTGTATTAGATATTGCCAAATTCTCTTCTAAAGGGTTATACTGGCTTGCATTTCCACCAGCAATGGGTGAGAGTACCTGTGTTCCCACAGCCTAGCCAACAGAATGTGCTATGATACACTTTTTAGTATTTGCTAGTGCTATGGTCTGAATTCCCCACACCCCACCCCCTTTCACACATCATAATCCTAACACCCAATGTGATGGTATTAGGAGGTGAGGCCTTTGGGAGATGATTAGGTCATGAGAGCAGAGCTTCATGAATGCGATTAGTGCCCTTATCAAGGAGACCTGAGAAAAACCCCTTGTCCCTTCCTCCATATAAGATTACACAGAGAAGACAGCCATCAAAAAGGAAGCTGGGTCTCATTAGACACTGGATCTGCTGGCACCATGATCTTAGATTTCCCAGCCTCCAGAATGTTTAGAAATAAGTTTCTGTTGTTCATAAGCTACCCAGTCTATGGTATTTTGTTATAGAGCCCGAATGGACTAAGACAGTCAGACAAGTGAGGAATAGTAACACATTGCCATGGTATCATGCCCTCTGCAGTTGGAAAATTAGATGGCCAACTTCCACTCCAGAACACAGGGCAAGTGTATTATGCTAGAGTCCCTTCACTGCCTGAAGCATTCCCCAAGAGGCTCTTGTGTTCTCTCCTGCTAGCAAATCTTAGGCAGGAATACTCTAGCACAATAGATAGGATCTTATCACGGTGAACCTCAAAAAGTATGTGGTCATAGTCTCCATCCCACTTCTCCCAAGGAGTTGACATCTTTGCAAAATTCTTTAACCCCTACTCATTCACAAGCTCATAAACCAAGAACTACCAAAAGGGGAAGGTTTTATGAACCACACAAACTCCTGATATGCCCTTATGCCAAGGCAATGACTTGTCTTGCATTGACAGAAATAAGGGAAAATCTTCTGACTTTCTTTTGAGCAAAGATGTCTCTGTCCACCAGGAGAGAAGAAACATCAACCAACACCAAATTGATCACTTCTCAAAGTTCCAATACACTGATGATTCCACTGGCCCAAAAGATGTCACCTCAAGGAATGCTTTTCCATCATTAAGTGCCTCAAGATTACATATTACCCTCCAAGAAGCTGATAGGGAAGGGAGGGTCTAATTATGAAATCACTAGCTAATGTCAGAGGAAGTGATAGAACTTCTGAGTAACTGGGTGTCATAGCCACTGCTAATATCTGTGCTTAGCACATTGGACTTCCTAATGTAGACATTTGCCAATTGGCACAGACACTGAGCTTTCAACCCACCCCACGTCAATGTTCTCAGGCCTCAGGTGTAACTGTCTTCAATGAAGGAGCAGGGCAGGCTCTTTGTTCCCTGTCAGGAACGGCACCTTCCCTTGGCTCTCCCCTCTCCTACTCAGCAAGCTCTGAATACTTGGCAGCCCTGTGGGATCTGACCTGTTTTAACCCCTCATGCTCTGATGTAGCATTCATCACTCTCAAAAGATGCTGAGGGATCAGAATAGCACAGAGTTACTTCTATAAATAGACAATCCCAAAATGGACTCCCCCCACCTAGCAAGTGAATTACTTCCCAGGAGACTTTTTAATAGATAAAAGAGTGGAGGAATGAGCCAGGAAGGAAGACAAGGAGAGGAGTTTACAGATGTGCTATGACATAACACCTTCTAAATCTACTGGTGGCCAGGCATAGTGGCAATCTGCCTGCCTATTTCAATTTTGATCAGTTCTTATTACTTAGTGAATATACAGTTAATAAAGAGCTAAGATCTTTAAATCATCCAATATTCTTGCCACCTGTTAACTTTTTGTAGTTTGACAAAAGGAATAAAACCTAAAGTAATATTGAGAAATTTGAACTATTTAGACATTCTAATTATTCCCATGTCTATTGTCAAATAGCTGTGTCCTGTTATTTAGATTAAATAATTATGTAAATGTGAAGTATAGCTCTAACCAGCTACTTTTTTGTACACAGTCTGAATCCCACAGATTAATAGATCAACTTCTCAAATAATAAAAATCAACATGCACAGGCTAAGTATCTGGCACATAGTAAATGCTCAAATGGTTTTTGAGGAAACTAGAATTTTATAAAAAGTTTCAAGTGTAATTTCATACATATTTCTGCGGAGAGAATCTGTTATCATTTTCAATGGACTATTATCCCCCAAAAGGTTAGCAACAACCAGAGTAAGGTATGGAATTTCTTTTAACCTGTGTTAGACATTACACACATATTAAAGCAATAGTCCTTTCATTATGCAATCTCATACTTCTCCTAAATAAATAACGTGGTCTTTGCCATAAGTTTAATGATTATTTAAAACAATAAAAATAAGATATGCAAATATCAATTTAGTATACTATGTACTTGAGCATTATTGCTTTTTGTGCTTGAACAAAAATTCTCACCCATTTTTCTTAACAATGAACAGGTTGGGTTTTTCCCCCCTTTTCCTAATGGTGTTTCCTTCTAAGGATATTCACTTTAGGAAAAACGTAAATGTTCACAAATATGAACAAAAGAGATTTTCAACTTGTTAAAAGTTTCTATCAATCATTGTACTGTTTGGGGAGTACTAAGCCTATTTGCCAGAAAATTCAGATCTTCTTACATATCAAGTCTTTATTTATTTAAAAAATAGGCCATTAAAGTAATTAATGAGTATGGAGACAAATTATGAGAAAGGAAATATGGTAGCTGACAAGATAAAAAGAAGCATAATAAAAATCTACAGATGAGTAAATGTTTGGCATTTAAACAGCTCAAGCCCAGATAAAGTACTTCCACCCAGAATTATTCATTTAAATTCTAGGCCCTCAAGCAAAACGTCATAAAGTAAAAGAAGCCATGAAGTAACTCTAGGAAGTAAATTCTGATCAACGAAGAAGGACTTGATGGCAAAATGGGAGTGAGAGAAACAGGGAAAAAGGATGACGTCACCTGGGCATTCACAAAAGAAATGTAATGAAGTGCTAGACATTTCTGGACATACATGTCCGACTGACTTAAAAGCTTGACTTCAAAAATTCCTGGGAATAATAAGTATCTGCCAACAGTCAGAGACACAAGGGAAAAAAATGTCTCATGAAGATCACAGATCATGAGCAAGGAAATTCTGACTATACATTCAAACAATTCCAACAAGAGCTGGTGGGGAGGAGGTGACCATCAGGACAAACCAGCAGGGCTGTCTAAAGAGCCCTCTGACAAGCTCAGGCTTTCAAGGACCAGAGTCAAATACGAGGGAATCAAGAAAAGCAAAGACAAGTATAAACAATAGCATGAACATCAGGGAAGTCAAAGAATGAAAGAACAGAGACAAGGGAAAAAAGAGCACTGAGGAAAACACAGTGTTGCTGAAAGCACTTGATATATGCCAGGTAGTGCAGACCATGAAGTATATGTTGTCATTTCCTCCATTTTATAGAGGAGAAAACTAACGTGTAAGGAGGTAAAGTAGCTTCTGCGATATCCTAAACCTTTTAAACAGTGGAACAGAGATTTCAAACCAGCGAGGGACCGACCTTATTCCTTACTCATGTCTCCTTCCATCTGGAGGAACATCCTTTTATCCTGGCCCTTCTCCATCTCTCTCACCACTCCACCGCAGTGGAAGAGGGACAAATACCCAATTGGTAGGCTTAGAAGGAGCAACTGTGCTAGCCAGCCCTTTCCCCTGGCTCCCTTCTCCTCCTCCTTCTCCTTTTCTTCCCTCCAACTCTCAGGAGACAGCGGCCTCTGCCTGCAATGTTCTCAGACACTCTAGCCTTGATGCAAATTAGAGTGAGGTCTTGCCCCCTTGGGGAAGTCTGCAGTGGTCCACAGCTGCCTGAGACTGACTGGGAAGGTCAGTCAGATCCTGGGGTGCACCTCCAGCTCACTAGCTACCAGATATGTCAAATTCTCCAGTATCAGCTCTATCAATCATACAGATGATATATTTATTCCCATAGGCCTCATTTTTGGGGAGTTCTGGTTCTCAGCTGGTTCTGTGTACAGGCTTCTCAAAGACTTCAACAAAACCCTGCTTTGTATGATCTCAGGCCTCAGCTCCTAACCACTCAGCAATAGCATTTTGCATATGTTTCATGTAAGGTGGAATAAAGCTTAGAGATGATGGAAAGAATGACTAGGTTATTTTGTGATAGCTTTTCCAGAAAATGGAATATTTTACTAAATTAGAAACGGCAAAACATGATTAAGAGAAAACTGAAAATCAAGACAGAAAAGGGGAGAGTAAAAGACCCTGTAAAATCTTTGAATAAATTTTTCAGGCCCAGAAAAATGATACTGCAGCCTAACTAAATAGCTTATGCCTCAGAGCCACTGTTGGTCATAGCTGAGAAGTCATGGAGTATGGGAAACGTTTCCAGAAAACTGGAGATGAGCAAATGTCCCTTGTTTTCAAAGGGTAAAAAAATGGCAAATTCTCAGAAATTACAACCAGTAGGCTTGACATCAACCTGCAGGAAACTCATAGAACAGGTCTATAAGAGAATGATAAAAAGAACAACCAGAAAGATGGGTCCACTAAAAAAAGTAAGTTGCTCCAATTCGTTTCATTAATATTTTTGATAAATTTACAGATGTGTTTATCAAGAAATGCTCAAAAACACAGCATGTCTTTATTTCAACAAAGCACTGAACAGAGACTTTCATAATCCACTTGATCTACCGGGAGACAAGAAAATGCAAGGATATTACACTGTTAAATTGCTTGGCATCTGGAAGATCAATCATTGTGAATGTGAATGACATTTGTAAGGTGAACGGGGTGCTGGCCTTCTCATCGTATACCCTATTTATCTACATACTTTTGCTCGTCAATTATGTCTCAAGGATGCTGGAAAAAAATAAAAAGCAAATACAATCTTAACGTAGCACTACAAGAAGAAAGAGCCCCAGAGCATGGAAAGAAACTTTTCCAATGCACTCTTTAATAGTCAAACCAAATTTTGAGTTTTGCGTGAGAGTCTAGATACCACCTGTTAAGAGAGAAAATGACAAAGAGGGGCAGGTTCAGAAAGCAGTGAAGAAAGGGTGACAATCCTGCATATCGGGTCCATTAGAAGAAGGTTGAGGGAGTTTGGAATTTTAGTCTGGAGAATAAAAGACAGTGCTAAGCACGTAGAGCGGCTTTGAGTCATTTAACTGTGTTGGGCCTCAGATTTTTCTTATATAAAAGGAAGGGTCTTAAAACTGATGAGGTCTTTATGGCCTCAGTCTCTCAAATTATATGCTTCGTCTGTCCAAACATTTGAAAAGTCACAGCAAAGGACAAAAGAACACGATCTTGCTTACTGAAGAAGGCAGAATCAGAGTCTGTGGGTAACTGCTACAATGAGGTCCATTTTTAACTAAGCTTCAAAGAACTTCCTAACAGTGGGATGTATCCTACAAGAATGGAGTGTCGATGGCTAAGGAGACCGACAATGGAGATATTACGCAAGCAGTGGGTGGATGAGGAGGAGGAGGAGATGATGTTTATTTATATTTAACTGTAATTCTTATCATTACAATAGGTTAAATGTCTATACACCGATGGGGGCACTTTATATATGTTAATCCCATGTATGGGTGAGCTTCTGTCCAAATTACCCTGGGAGAGAATTCTTCAGTGGCTGGAAAGATGGTCTAGATGAGTGGTCCTCAAACTCTAGTACAGAGGACCTGGTGAAGCTTTGATTTTGCGGTCCCACCCCCAGAGTTTCTGATTCAGTAGGTCTGGAGAAGATCCCTAGAATTCACATTTTTAACAAATTCTCAGGTAATACCGATGCTGCTGGTTCAGGAACTATGATTTGAAAACCACTAATCTAGATTATTTCTGACTTCATTTCAATGCTAAAGACAAAGTTTCAATAACTACCTTAACTTTTCTCCATGAGAAACAGAGATCCTCCCTCCCTCAGCGCAAGACCTTAAAACAGCAAAATAACTTAAAAAATCAGATCACTGAGAAATATCAATTGGTTTAACCACTTGAGCTACTGTGCCCCACCTTTCCCTCATTTCTTTCTTAAAACGCTGGCTTTTGGGGCGCCTGGGTGGCATAGTGGTTAAGCGTCTGCCTTCTGCTC
Source organism: Ursus americanus (assembly GCF_024610735.1). Taxonomy (NCBI): domain Eukaryota; kingdom Metazoa; phylum Chordata; class Mammalia; order Carnivora; family Ursidae; genus Ursus; species Ursus americanus. Next base: position 2,706,936 of record NC_142155.1, on the reverse strand, counting down.
AGGGCGTGATCCCGGCATTATGGGATCGAGCCCCACATCAGGCTCCTCCACTATGAGCCTGTTTCTTCCTCTCCCACTCCCCCTGCTTATGTTCCCTCTCTCACTGGCTGTCTCTATCTCTGTCAAATAAATAAATAAAATCTTTAAAATAAATAAATAAAATGCTGGCTTTTTAAAAGTAGAGTTAAAATGCTATAGTTTTGAAATGGGCAGACAAAAAAGCAAACTTTCCTTTCTTTGCCTTGGTTCTTCGTTATTATGCAATTTCAGACGCTCTTATTGTTACCTCCCAGGATCTGGGGATTAATGAAGTCTAAAAAAAAGAAAAAAAAAAAAAAGGAAACCTAATACTGTAAAAGAAAGTATTACCAGTACGATATAATGAGAATGCTGTTAAAGGGTTTTGAAATTCTGGAAAGATAAACTTTTTGGCACAGAGAGCACGGGAGCATTTGCAGATGGTGTGTGTGTGTGTCTGTGTACATATATTCTGTTAAAAAGTAATATTTCATCCCTCATTGCTTCAGGTGACTTCTCTCTGCTATTTTTAATGCTTTCATTACTTGAATTTGCGGCACCCCAGGGGTCTTTAGCTATTTCAAGAGGTGTCATGAAATTCTGAAAAGTTTCTCAAAATAACACGTAAGTCACTTCAATTGAAAAAAATCCATATTTTTTGTATAGAAATTTTCCAGAGTGGTGAAAGGGACAAAGGGGGATGTTTAGAACTGAAACAAACAAAAAAAGGGAAATTTGCTGATATTGTATTACACTTTCATTCTGTGCTGATTCCCAAACGAATGCAAAGTTGTACTCTGTGCCCACAGACACTTGGCATCTAAATCAAATGCAAAATGCCCCACATATTTTGAAATGAAAAAATACCCCATATTTTCAGGCAGTTCTTAATTATCTCATTAACAGACTGCTTGTAATGGCTGAAAGCCCTAATGACTGTTTCTCTTTAATCTGAGACTATTTTTGTACTTAGAGGTGAAAAGCTGTTTTCCTGATGACCTAAGAATTAATGTTAAAGGTGTCACTAAGAGGAGCTGGAAGGTGGTCATGATCACGGACGGCCCTTTTGCAAAAGACAGTTTTCTTCTCAAATCATGCAAAGTCTCTTTTCTCTTAAAACTGTTCCTAGGGGGTGCCTGGGTGGCGTAGTCTTTAAGCGTCTGCCTTTGGCTCAGGGCGTGATCCCGGCGTTCTGGGATCAAGCCCCACATCAGGCTCCTCTGCTGGGAGCCTACTTCTTCCTCTCCCACTCCCCCTGCTTGTGTGCCCTCTCTCGCTGGCTGTCTCTGTCAAATAAATAAAATCTTAAAAAAAAAAAAAAAACTGTTCCTAGAGCTGAGGAGAGGAGACAGAGAGGATTTGAAAGGGCTTCTGGACCTCTCTAGATAAAAAGAGGAAGCTGAGGCATTACCATTATGATTGCATTGATTATTGATTAGGTCCTAACAGAAAGTTATTTTATTTTTAAAACTAATAAGCTGCTAATTGTCTTTATCTGACAAAGGGGGCCACATTCCTTTTTTTGTTTTGTTTTGTTTTAAAGATTTTATTTATTTATTTGACAGAGAGAGAGAGACTGCCAGCGAGAGAGGGAGGGGCAGTGGGAAAGGAAGAAGCAGGGAGCCCGATGTGGGGTTCGATCCCAGGCCCCGGGATCATGCCCTGAGCCAAAGGCAGACGCTTAACGACTGAGTCACCCAGGCGCCCCCCATATTTCTTTTGAACACCAAGCACAGTGGTTTTGTTCTTCTTTATAAATGAGCAGCAGATGGGCCAGGGAACATCCTGGAGCTCTGCGGGCTGGACTGGCTGTATGCTCTGATGACACAGAGGAGTGGGAAAGGCCTGAATTCCCAGGGCAGCATCGTCATTTCCAGCTTTCCCTGTTCTACACGTCCACTTCCCGTACCTTTCACTCTCCCCAGACACATCATGGCTGCCCACTTCTCCCTACTCCAGTTTTCACCCCTTAAGCCAATGCCAACTTTTCATAAATATAAACATCTCATTCACACTTACCCCAGAAATTCAAACATGTCCCTCAGGATGAGGGGAGGGGAAACTCTAGTTGGCCATCTCTGTATTTTCTTTGTAACCTAGCAATGACAAGGGTGTGGTTGTGTTTCGTTTTCTGAAGGTGGCATTATAAATATGATAGTTCTGTTATATTTTTATAAAATAAAAACAAATGACATGATTGGTTATGTCTTCTCAAATTTTTCACTTGCCTCCTCCCACCTGACCCCTCCACCCCCACAGATTGATGGTATTTCTCTTAGAATCCATTTTTCCAAGTGAGGATTGTTGCTCTAATTTCTATGTCATGTCCAGGACTGGCTATGTAACTTGTGGGGTCCAGTGCAACATGAATACACAAGTTCCCTTGTTAAAAAATTATTAAGAATTTCAAGAGAGCAACAGCAGAGCATTAAACCAAAGGCGGAGCCTTTCTAAGCTTGGGGTCCTGCATGACTACACAGATCCTAGCCATGAAGCTGGCCATGATCATGACTTTTCAGCTTCTGCTCCTGTGACTCTTTCTGTGTTTCCCAACTCTGATTCCTAAGGGTAACAGTCTGACTGGCTGAGATAAGCATTTTATTGTGTCACTGCTCGCTGGCAAGCCTATTCACTGGAGGTCCCTTGGTCAGTTAAGTGTGTCAGGACCAAGCAGTTGTGTGTGACCAAGGTGAGGGTGTTGGAATGGGAGTAGGGAATGGATCTCCTAGCACAGGACGTGGACACTCAAGCAGCAGGGACAGTGGACGAGGTAGTTTTCTTTAGGAGGGGATGTAGGTAGGCATCATTGACATTGTTAGTACAAAGCATAACAACATGTATTTCCAGTTTGAGCCTGGCATCTGTGTGTGTAAAATGGAGTCACAATATTTTGGAGGGTAGTTCAGGGGCTACAAATGAGATAGTGGCCTAAACAAGTTGTAAAGCCCTGACCAATAATTGTGATTGCCACTGCAACTGAGGGAGCTCACGCACAGCGAAAATTTAATATTTCAAATGGCCCAATACTCAAAACCGTTTGTGTGTAACACTAGGCTGTTGGGACCCTGCTCTTGCGGTAGATGCTGAGGACGACCAGCACCACGAACTAAACAACACAGATTCCACGTCCTGAGTGTGGACACACACCAGGGACTGCAGCTTGTTCAGATACACAGAGTCATTGCTACTAGAACTCAGTGAGAACCAAGAGACAATCTATTTAATAGACTGTGGCTTGTGGTATTTGTAACCTGTTGATGAAATAACATGTTTCCTTTGGGGGAAAAAAAAAAAAGGAATTTTCTACCATTCTCCTGAGAAAGGTCTAAGCTGCCCTTGATTCTGTCAGTAACTAGGAGTGACTGTCCCACTCTGGGTCATTATCATTGTGATCACACCACTTCTTTCTCTCGGCTTAAAAAACTCATTCCCATATATATTCCCCCCCTGAGGATTTTTGTCTAATCGATGATCTCTTTCAGTTCAACCACTGGATCTAGTCATGGGTTGTTAACCCCAGGCCCTATCTTTTACCCTCCCCTTTCCCTTGTTCCATTTAAGTTGAATTTTATAATCCGTATAAGAATTTAAGTCAGTCACATGAGGGATTCTGAAACATGAAGGATTTTGAATTCCAACAATGATATCAGTTTTTGATATTCAGGAATTTTCTCCCCTGTGAGACTGGGTGTGTGTGTACTTGGTATTTAAAGAACATTTAGATTAATAAGAGTGTAAGAAAAAGTTCAAATTGCGAAACCCAGGAGTTACACCATATAGAACTTTTGACGCAGTCCTATGTGATAAATGTTACTCACCAAATGAATTATTACAAAGAAACTTTCACATTATTCAATACTAAAAAGAATCAGGAAAGTAAAAGTTTAAAAAGTAGTGCTTTCAGGGGAAAAAAAAGAAGACCTTGACGGAGCATTTTGTGAGTAGGTGAGGCTCATTGTAAGCTGGGCATGCCTGTTTTCTTCGCTCCAGCAGTCTCGGGCAGAGCGGGCATGCGTCTGCATAATCCTATTATATGCTGGGTGCTACACTTAGCCTTCCCGATGATGACTTACATTTATCAGAAACACTCACTTTGGACACACACCACAGTAGCAGTTCCAACTGGTTTCCAAAGATCGATGGCAGCCCTGAGTGAGAAAGACTCTACTAACTACCCTACAGATATTTATTTGAAGAACGTGGGCTTGTATGTGCATGCTACTATGTGTTGTGTACTTAGCCAGCACACTGTAAAAACTGCCTTTGTTTTTTTAACACTTGTTTCTAGGTAGAAGTGATTTCAAAACCCCTGTTTTTTTGAATGCCAGCTACTGCACAGATACAAAAAAAATCACATGCTTAGAGAAAATGGAATTATAAACAGCTTTAGGATATTACCCTTTTCCTTCCACCACTCAAAAATCAATTAACTTTCCATTTTGGCACAACACACTAGGACAAGTAAAGAGCACATAAGAAAAGTAAGATTTCAAAAATGTGGTGAGGAGTTTATCAAAATGCCTTAAACAGTTCTCAATGTGGGGACAGGAGAATTTTTAGTTCATGGATATTCCAGGGCTCTGAGGGGTTTATCGGGAGAACATATCACTATATGTTTTAAAAACCATCAATCTCATGAAAAACAAAATCTAAATATATTTACTACTAAGAAAATTGATATCTTATTTTCTCACCACGTAGGTGAAAGCTCACAGAGCTATATTTTAACTGTGAGTTTGTCAAGGAAGAGTTAAGAAAATTTCCTGTGTGTCCAGATTGGGACAAATGGAATTTTGAGCACTTTCAAGATCTTCCAATTTGGATTTTGCATAGAATTAGTAGAACCCTGATTCTCTGATGATCAGAAATTCACTTTGGACTTTGGCTAATATGACCAGATGTTCCATTCTCCTGGGATAGTCATGGTTTGTGCCTGGTATCTTAGTATCTCATTTGCTTTACTATTAGTCCAGAATGCAGTAAAAAAATTGTAATGATGCATTATTAATAGTGACATTAAAATAAGCGAGGGTGAGTTTGACAGACCTCCATTTTGTACTTTCAGTTTCTGATACAGTGTCATCTAGTAGCAATGTAAAACACACATGTAGTGATCACAGTTCACACTTAACATGTAGTTAAATGTGCAAGATGACCAGTGACAATTCATCTTTCTTTGGCTGACCCTTTCCAGATAGAATGTAATTAACACCTTCTGTGTCAGCTATCTATTGCTACATACCAAACCACTCCAAATAGAGGGGCTAAAAATAATAAACCATAATGAACTATGATGTATTATTTTTCATAATCCTATGGACTGACTGGTGGCTCTTCTACTAATCTCATCAGGGCTTACTTGTGTGGTTACATTTAGTTGGTGACTGGGATATGTTGCAATACCCAAAATGGCTTCACTTATATGTCTGCAGCCTTGGTGTTGGCTGTCAGCTGGCGTGCTTTGGTCCTCCTCCACGTGGCTTCTGATCTGGACTTCTTCATAGCATAATGGTTTCAGAGTTCCAAGGTAGAAGCTGGAAGACTTCCTGCTAAGGCTTAGGCTCCAGAATTCATTCAACATCACCTCTAATACATTCTATTGGTCAAAGCAAGACATAAGGTCAACTCAGATTAAGAGAGTGGAAAAACAGATCCCATCTCTTGATGGAAGAGTGACAACATTCCATTGCAGAAGAACGTAGACACAGAAAGGCATGCTTCTTTGGAGGCCATTATTACACTGATCTATCATACCTTACTTTAAACGATAGCACATACAGCTCTTGCTGATAGACTGAAGTATGCTTAGATAAAAGTAGTTGGGGACGCCTGCCTCATTCTGTTCTCTAGTGGTAGAGAGAGAAGCATCTGATATTGTTAACTCTGCTGGCCACTCTGAGATGCACAAAGCTCGACAAAAGTAGATTAGGCAAGCATGAAATATGTGTAGAAAACAGAAGCTAAGCAGTTCTACAAATACTGATTTAATTTTTTGGAACACTTTTCTCTTTTGCAATAAATCGTTTAAGAAGCAATGAACTGGCCCCCACCCTCTCCTTCAGCCATGTTGATGGCAGAGGCAGAAAAGATCAGAACTTATAGCCCATTTCTCACTGGAGAGGAAAACTTGTCATCAGGCTTTGGGGAGAAGGTTCTGCCTTATGCTCATAGTACATTATCTTTACCATGTGCTAGGATATCACATTTAAAAGACAAAAAAAAAAGTAAAATACTTGAATGAGCTTGTTTTATAACATTAATATTATTGAGAGTATCTGCTTTCCAGGCTGAAGTGATTCATTCATTATTCTAGTCCTGCTTTATTCCTTTGTAATTTTGGTAATTATGCTTTTCTTTTTAATACAAAAAAATGTGTAAAAACAAAAACTTGAAAACACCAAAAAAAAAAAAAAAAGAAAGAAAGAAAAGAAAAAGAAGAAGCAATGAACTTTTAAAAAGTTCATGACTGTGACACCTGGGTGGCTCAGTCAGTTAAGCTTCTGACTCTTGGTTTCAGCTCAGGTCATGACATCAAGGTAGTGAGATCAACCCTGCATTGAACTCTGTGATTAACATAGAGTTCACCTAAGATTCTATCTCTCTCCCTCTGCTCCTCTCCCAGCTTGTGCTCTCTCTCTCTCAAATAAATAAAAAAATACAATTAAAGATAAAAAGTTCATGCTTATGATGAATATAGAACTTGCACAAGATACTCGCTAACACTTAACAACATTGGAGTCCCAATGACAATGCTGACTATTTCAGAACCAGAAAACACAAATATGATAAAAAAGCATCAGTATCTACCAAAAAATCAGTAGGACTTTAGAAATACTGTGCCCAAAGATAATGACTTAACACAAAGTTGCAGGTGTTAAGTTTACATAAGACTTCATAAAGCATGACTTTTCATTTATATCAAATAACTGCTTCACTCATATATCCAAGTTTTTGTGTGCATGTGAGAAATGAAATTGCTAACATGTTGGCTCCAGTAATAGAAAAAGAAGTGCAAATAGTTAAATGATATCAGCATGATATCAGTATCATCAAAAGCTTCAACAGAAAATCAATTAAATTCACTAATAATTTTATGTTTTTTAATCTAATTCATGAAATTATAGTATTTTATAGTTTCATCCTGTCAAAAATAAAATATAGCTCATTACTGTGAATGTGAAATCATTTTAAAAGTTCATTATTGAAGGAAAATTCATGGCTTTTGTAGTGAAAATACAAATAAAATTTGATGAATAAGGCATCGTGGAAAAAAACAGTATTTTTACTACATTAAGAGATGTATAAATTAGAAATATACTTGGAATTGGTAGAGGCATGGTTCAGAGCTGATGTTGAAAAAATTTAGCATGGTAATATGCAATTTCTCTTTTGGCTGCCCATCAAAAACTGGACTTTTAAAATGTTTGACCCTTTAAATCACTGATTTTTAAGTCAACCTAATGTTCTACCATGATATTAGACTTTTGAAAACAAATCTTCTATATCAATTAGTGTTGTATTTTGTTCAAAATCAGACATCTTTAGTCAAATAATCAACAAATGGAGTGAATAAAGTTTAACCTTGAAGTTTTTAGCAAATTTCAGTTAATAAAAAGTTTGTAAATATGAAATTTTTTAATGCATCCTAGAAAAGCAAAAAAGGAAATGAACTGGGGCGCCTGGGTGGCACAGCGGTTAAGCACCTGCCTTCGGCTCTGGGCGTGATCCCGGTGTTATGGGATCGAGCCCCACATCAGGCTCCTCCGCTATGAGCCTGCTTCTTCCTCTCCCACTCCCACTGCTTGTGTTTCCTCTCTTGCTGGCTGTCTCTATCTCTGTTGAATAAATAAATAAAATCTTAAAAAAAAAAAAAGGAAATGAACAAATTAAAGCAAGAGAGTTCTAACAGTGTATAAGATATAATTTTGAAATTACATAATTGTACTTTGGAATACCTTGATTTAAAAAGAAACTTTTGATGTAACTTATATTTTAATCATGTAAATTTATATTTTTGTCCTGGAATGAAATAAAATTAATAAAACTTAAAGATATTGTACTATCTAAATTAGGCAAAACAGCCATACAAATAATGAGTAGAGGCAGCTTACTGATGAGTTTTGTCTTATAAAAATATCTGCTGAAGAAAGATAATCTACATGGAGGCAATAAATTCTTGAGGAAATATTCTGACATGTAATGTAAAAAAAATGTAATTGGCATTCTCCTCCATTGTCAGAATACTCTCTGAATTTACCAGTTATATCAGCACCTAAAGAAACAGTATTTTCTCTATTGAAAAGATCATGGTAGATCATGGTCTATAGAAATGAATCAAATGAAAATACAACTAACCATGATTTGAAACTCTGAAGATTTCAGGCATTTTGATTAAAAAAAAAAAAAAAGGACTATATTGAAAAAATGTTTTTTTCAGAAAATGCTATGGTTACTAATGAGAATTGGAGAAATTATATAAATACATTATAAGTACTATTACCTGCTTTTGTATTTTTACTGTTGAGGTGATTGATATAAAGAAGGATTTTGAAATTTTTATTAAATGTATACCGATGTAATGGATGCTAATATTTTTATTTGATTTATAAATAGATTTTAAATTTATAAAAATAATAAACAAATTTAATAATATAACAGTTGTCATAACAAATAAATTCACATTAATTTAATATTAACTAAATATATTAAAATTTTATAAGTATAAATAATTCATGTGTGTATATACATGAAAAATGTATTTCAAAAATGTTTTAAATACAAGTATTTTATACTTCCACTATAAAATTTTTGTCCAATGTATAAATATTATAAAAATGATATATTTTCAGTTATTTTTATTGAGTCCTTTTAATGTAAAACCAATTTTTGATTTAGATAGTGAATTAATCATGTTATCTATGGTTCTTTTTGCATTTGGTCCATAATCATCTTCGAGTTCACCTCTCTCCCTTTAAACCTCTAAAAATCAATCTCTACTTCAGGAAGCTACCACTAGATTGCTTCTTTTGGAACTCCACCAGTCTTCAGATTTATAATCTGACAAACCCAAACTTCTGCTGCATCCAGTGTTAGTGTTAGTAGCTTCAAGTGTTAGTAAGCATGAAATTGCCTCCAAGGACAAAATAATGTGAAGTGTTAGAGTTCTGTGGTAATGTGGTAATTAACAACTATGCTAAGAAATAACAATTATGAGAAGCAATAATCATTATTTGTCATTCGATTTGTTGTTGTTGTTGTTGTTTTTAACTTTCTGGGATTAGAGAAATTCCATTCTTGGAACGTAGGCATCAGTGTGACCCTGCTAACAATCTGGCAGACTGCAAATACGGATCATTAGTATTTACAATCTATTTGATTCATATAGCAGTTTCCAAAGGGCTCATAGTGACTTCACAGACATTAGGTTATTTATCCTTATCATTTCTAGTGAAGTAGATTTTAAAGCCCGTTGTGCCCATTCTATTGAGGTTAAGCCTCATGTTTCTTATACTTCTTCAGAAAAGTATGTCTAATTATTAAAACACTTTTACACATTTTGATCAATTAATCTGAGAAAACATTTCTGTGACAAAATTATCCAGACAGTTCAGGCTACAAAATGGTAGATATACATATAACCTTTTCTCAAACATCTCTGACTAAAAGCCTACTTTCTAATATTGCCTAAATAACACATACATTTTTGACATCTGGGGCAGTCAACCTTCCAAGCGCCTTACTGAGTTTTGCTCAATGTACTCATTAATTACTTGAAGACCTACTTATTCAGCACTTCCAATATATCAGCATTGGTCTTTGTGCTGCAAAGATACAACATGAAGAAGGGTTTACAATCTCATGGAAGACACAGGACATCTACTTTGATGGCTATAGTATTGGTTAAAAGGGAAAAGAGACAGATGGGATGTACAGATGAAATGCTTTGGGAGTTTAGATGATAAAGGGTTTACTTCAGCTTGAGATATTAATCAGAACTCACATTATGATTTCCTTAATCCATCCCTGCACTTACCTCTGTATCACTTAAGAGAATTTCAGAAACATAAGTAATAGAAGACACAATTCAAAATGTTCTAAACAGGGGATTTGTCACTTTATCTAACAAGAAGTCCTGAGGCAGAAAGGGTCCAGAAGTGATTAATTCAATGGCTCAGTAGTATCAATGGCATCCCTTTATCTTACCATTCTGCCTGTCTTAGCACATCACTAGGCACACACTTCAGATCCCAAGATGACTACAGCAGCTTCAGGCATCCTGCTTTTTTCATACCAATGTCTGAAGGCAGGAATAGAGACCCTATTTCTCCCTTAGGCTTCTTTATAGGAACTGATAAATCTTTTCCAGACACGTTACCTCCCATTAGACCCCCCCTCCCCGCAACATCTCTTTGGCCAGAAGTAGGTCACATGAACCTTCCTAAGCCAATGAGTTACCATGATCAGCTTAGATTAATCTAGATTCCTTTCCCCTAAGAATATAGTTATATAGCAAAAAAGTAATTAGTCAAATCTGGATCTCTTCTAACGAGAAAGAAGTGGAGGTGAGGGAAAGCTTGGGATAGGCCAACAAAAATGTCTCTTACATTACCTCTAAACTAGCTCTACCCCTAACTGCCCTATTTTAAATCATGGTACCACAAATCTCCCTCTCACTTAATGGACTCAAAATCTTAAAACTGGTTTGTTGACAAGACTCTTCTGCTACCCCCATATCTCATTACCAAGCATCACAAACATTAACTCCCATATCTTGAAAATGCTTCCCAAGTTCCAGTTCCAACTTTCATGTGCCCAGGATGTTGTAAAAGTCTTCTACGGGGGAGGCGGGAAGAGGGGAGCCTATTAATTTATCAGACAGACCAAAATATTTTTGAGATTGAAATAGTGTACTATTAATGATTATACAAGAAAAATACATGTAAACTACAATCAACCCAACATATGGTTCTCCTACCCCTAACTCATCTCTTTTGAATCCAGTTTTTGCATTCTCCAATTCTAGTTTTCTTTGTCAGTACATTTCTCATTCTGGAGTCCAGGCCTGATCATGCCATGTGCCTGTGCAAAACTTTCAATAGTTTCACTATCCATGAGGATTTAAACACAAATCGCTTACCTCAGGACTTGGGGATCTCCCATAGTCTGCTCCCAAATTAAACTTTCCTGGCTTGCCTTTCATTATTTCCCAAAATATAAACAAAATCTCAGCTAGCTACATACTACCCTTCAACCAAAACAGGTCACCTATAAATCCTTAAGTGTGCCCATACTCTCCTACCCCTAGATGTCTGCTAATGTGGTTTCTTCTGTCGGTAATGCCTTTCTCTCAATGTCAATATCATACCCATCATTTGAGGTTATGGCAAATGTGCCTTCTCTTTAACAAATCAGATGTAATTCTGTGTTCTTTTATTCATACAACTGGTTATGGCTATTATGACCATGTTTTCAGAATAAAGATCAGAACTTTTAATCTGTTGTGGATTCTGACAATGGGATGAACCCCAAACTGATCATACTGGGGTTTTTATTACAACTGAATTTGTCAATTTTCCTTCCTAGAGGATAGGCTCTGCAGTGGAAGAAGATGGGTTTTACTCCTCTTAGACTGCCATATTGATTTATAGACACCAGCTTCTCCATAAATATGTTCCTATAAATTTCCTAATAAACAAATCAGTAGGACTACATAGCTATCACACATCTCTTCGATTGGCTTAAAAATCTATTACAACACAAAACAATAACAGTTTTTACCTGTTGGAGGGGTGAAAACCGAGTAGACAGAAGACTGGGGTAGGGCAAATTTTTCTGTATGTCCTTTTATATTCTTTGATGCTTGAATTCTTTACATGTATTGCTTATTAAAAACTAATTTAAAAGCATAAAAGTTTAATTGGAAAATGTGCCTTATAATAATGGGTTCATATTTAAATTTTCTTTCTAAACACATATAAGGTATGTAGTCCAGTGCCACACCTTCATGGGAATTCTGCACATAGGATTTATCAGAGTTAGCGGTATTATTAACAGATACAGTAGAAAAGAAACCAATTAGTCTAATAAACAACGGTAATAGATTATTTTACTATGAAAGGATATGCTAGAAAATATAAAATCAAAGACTTCAATGATGCCGATTTTCTTGGAATATCTTTATCTTGCTTTGATTAGGATCGCACAACCAAAACTGGGCAACATAGATGGTGTCAAAAGATACCAGCAACTTCCATTTCATGTTATTTTTCTACATTACACTTTGAAGACTTAATGATTCTTATAGATCTAATTAATTTACTTTAAACTACCTTAAAATTTCCCATTAATGAATAAATCAAAATCTGTCCACAACCTTACTGATGGACGGCAGGCTTGCTTCCTTTGTCCCGTTATAAGAATGTTCCAGTGAATAACTTTGTATATGTGACCTTGTCTGCATGTGAATCTACATGCCTGATCACGATCAAAGGGCAAGTGAAGGGCTAACTGACAGCAGGAAGTGGAGAATGCAAGTATCAGGACCAACTATCTTCTCTTTCCATGTCCTTCACTGACCTTCACAAACACTATTTTCACTTATCCTGGGTTGTCCTGGGAAAGCCAGAGGCTCTTCCCTCCTACTGTGCCTTGAGCGATTACAGATTTGAACAGAATGTCAAATGAATGCCCCACAGCCTTCTACTGACCCTGCAAGAGTCAGGGCTGTTCACACATAGTCTGCCATCTGCCCACATCTGGCTTCACTGCCCAACCTTAACGCTTTGAGTGTTTTCACACCTTTTTTGAAAAAGAAAAATTATGTGAGCAAATCCCAGAGTTTGCTGTGCGTTAGTTGGTTAAATGAACCGTAGGCTAGCAAGAAGGGACAGATCAAATATATTGGAAATGTGCCACTGTCTTCCTTTGCGACTATAGGAAAGTCACTTTGCCTTGCTGTGTCTCCATTTCCATATTCATGAAATCAAGGACTCTTATTCATCTTCTTTTTAATGTAATAAATAAAATACCTGAAAGTGTTAATTAAGTATACTTTAGCATTTTAACCCTTATTTACAACTGAGAAAATAATCATGTGCACGTATATTTACTCTGGCCATCAAAAGTCACTTTTGGTGACCCAAACATCTGGAGGCAACAGCGTGATTTTGTGTGAGAGTAAGTCCATTGCTATCACTAATATGTGCAGTTTTGCAAAGACTTCCTGTTTTATTCACTTACAATAACTTCAAATCCTTCTTAGGACAATATTTTTTGTCCTACTTGTAAATACTTCACATTCTTGGTAAAGACTGAAGTCATGATAATTTTACAATATCAGACTAGGGATTTTTTTATGGACCAAGATTATATAAACCCCCAGATGCTTACTTTAAAGAGGAAAAGGAAATCATTACACATTTCTGATTCATAAAACCACTGAGATGGTTTCTTTAAAACTTCATTAGATTTCTTTCAGTCATTTTTGATTATGGCAAACAGAACATTTTCTAAGCCTTAGTTCTGAGTAGATTCTGTATCCACGAGTGTCTAAAAAGATGAAATTGGTCATTTAATACTATTCTTTTCAAGATCCAAATAAAGCCTTCAATACGTTCAGACCAACCTTTTTCTCTAGAAGTTGAGTAACTGTCAGCCTCAAGGAAGTAATACTTAAATCATTTTGGTTATTAGCATTTTAAACAAATTAGCTTATCACAAAAAGCTGAGATTTGGATCCTTCTAGAAATGGGATTATTAAAGGAGGTCCAGAACCCCAGTAATTATTTGAATATAGCCGTACAGATTGGGGTGCTGTAAAAAGAAGGTATTCAACAGGTGGAGGCAGCATCTTGGAGGCTGGGCCCATGTGGAGGAGAGATGGAGACTTTAAGGAAGAGAGATGGTCCTCAAGGCAAATTTTGCCAGCTTTCAAAATTTACCTACTTTCAAATTTTACCACTTCTAAGAAGACTGGGAGCCTGACAGTTCCAGGGCTTCTAAGGGACTTAGCCTTTTCGGAAAAGCAGCTGATAAAATCTGGGAGAATGGCCCATTCCACTTTCAAATCTGTGAAGTCCCTAGAGTAAGAATAACCTAAATAAAAGGATAAGAGACAATAGGGACCACAGAAGAATAAATAATCACCACCTAGACTTTATCTTTTTTTATCGTAAATATGTCTATTTGAACCTTAACCTTTCAAAAAGTTGATAAATAAATCACAACTTTATTATTGGTCTTTGACATGATGTAAATTGTTAAGCTATAGAGTTTCTTTTTTTTCTTTCCAAGTTTTTATGTAAATTCCACTTAGTTAATATACAGTGTAATATTAGTTTCAGGTGTAGAATTTAGTGATCCACCACTTACATACAACACCCAGTGCTCATCACAACAAGTACCCTCCTTAATACCATCACCCATCTAACCCATCGCCCCCTCCCACCTCCCTTCCGGCAACCCTCAGTTTGATCTCTATAGTTAAGAGTCTGTTTCTTGTTTTTCCTCTCTTCTTAAATTCCACATAGGAGTGAAATCATATGGTATTTGTCTTTCTCTGACTTATTTCCTTAGCATTATACTCTGTAGCTCCGTTTATATTATTGCAAATGGCAAGATTTCATTCTTTTTTGTGGCTGAGTAATATTCCATTGTAGGTAGATGATAGACCGATGGATGGATGGATAGATAGATAGATACCACTTCTTCTTTACCCATTTATCAGTTGATGGACGTTTGGGCTCTTTCTATAGTTTGGCTGTTGCTGATAGTGCTGCTATAAGCATCCAGGTGCATGTAGTCCTTCAGACCAGTATTTTTATACCCTTTGGGTAAATACTTAGTAGTGCAATTGCTGGGTCATAGGGTAGCTCTATTTTTAACTTTCTGAGGAATCTCCATACTGTTTTCCAGAATGGCTGTACCAGTTTGCATTTCCACCAACAGTGTAAGAGGGTTCCCCTTTCTTTGCATCCTCCCCAACACCTGTTGTCTCCTGTGTTGTTAATTTTAGCCATTCTGACAGGTGTGAGGGGATATCTCATTGTGGTTTTGATTTGTATTTCCCTGATGATGAGTGATATTGAGCATCTTTTCAAGTGTCTGTTAAGCCACAGACCTTCTTAAAAATATATAGATTTTGGGGCGCCTGGGTGGCACGGCGGTTAAGCGTCTGCCTTCAGCTCAGGGCGTGATCCTGGCATTGTGGGATCGAGCCCCACATCGGGCTCCTCTGCTATGAGCCTGCTTCTTCCTCTCCCACTCCCCCTGCTTGTGTTCCCTCTCTCGCTGGCTGTCTCTAACTCTGTCAAATAAATAAATAAAAATCTTTAAAAAAATATATAGATTCTGTGCCCCATCTTGGACTCAGAAATCTGTTTTCTTCACAAGATTTACAAGAGGCTTATAATTCATATTAGCATTTTTAAAGAACCATCTTTTGGTTTTGTTGAATCCTCTCTATCACATTTGTTTTATATTTTATTTATGTTCTCATATTTATTTTTTTCCTTCTTTCTATTTTCTTGGCTTTATTTTCCTCTTTTCTAACTTCTTGGGATGGATGCTTGGCTCATTAATTTTTAACCTTTATTTTTTGGAATTATTTGTATGGGGGGGATTTTCACATATTTCTGATTAGCAATATAAATTAAAAGAGTGCCTTGTGCCTGTAAATTCATTCATTTCAATATTAAATCATATTAACAACAGAATAATAAGGTCTCATTCTGAAAAGAAAGAATCCCATCACTATGCTCCTCTTTTTCAATATCCAAGCTGACAGAGAAGCCAGTCTCATTAGAAACAGATAAGAGCCTCCTGACATCTGTTACAGTAGACGGCTGACACTAACGTTAAACACGTTGACTCTATTTATTACAGAAGAGCTACACTGAATAAATGAGGATTCTAGCCGAGTGGTTCATGGCCCTGGCTGCACATCTGATTTCCCAATCCCTGTGACCCACCCCCAGAGACACTGATTCATGGGGTCTGAGTTTGGCACGCACACCCAGCAATGTTTGAAAACATCCTAGGTGATTGTAACGTGCATCAGGAGTTGAGAATCACTGCCTGGCATTTAAGCTTTTCACCTCAAGGTGGAAAAAATCATAGCTGACTATAATTAAAAGGCTTGAAATTTGATCTAATCTCAAAAAACGGAACACAGGAAACAGCCACCTCCGCGGGAAGTAATCTCCTCCTCTAGATTCTCTCAAGCACAGAGAGCCCACTCACGGAATTCTGCTGGCATTGCAGCTCTGCACACTGCCCAGTGAATGTGGGAGAGGAGCGACTTGGCATCTGTGGGCAGGATTCCTCTTCTCCCCAAGTGACTGAGATGACTACTGAAGGTCTCAGAGCAGTCGGAATCAAATTGGTTTTTCTTTGTTCAGTTTACTACATTTGACAGCAGGGTACAAGGAGAAGCTAGGGAGTCAAAAAGCTTATTGTACGTATTTGTTGGAGGGAGAGCGGGAGAGAGAGAGAGAGAACTGCGAACAAGAAAACATAAGGAGAACAGAATGAAAAAGACAAAACTCAGCTGAAGCCATTATCTCTAGTGGCAAATTCGCTTTGCGTTTCAACTGCACACATAATTTAGGTCCGTAGAGTTTTTCCTTGAATTTTTGGAGAATTATATCTATTTTGTTTTATTGATGACAACAGCCAGGATATTTTTTCCTCTGGAAAGAAGAGAACACCACAATGAGGATCTTGGACTAAAGGCAACTTTTCATTCTTTTATTTTGCTTCAGATATTTGATTTATAGGACAAAATAATAACCAAAGGAAAAAATCTCTCATCAACACAAAAATAAAGAACTAAGCTTATCCTCCATGTTACCACCATTACTTATCTATTCTGTTATTCAATTTTTTTCTTTTTTCTTTTTACTTATTTGACAGAGAGAACGAGTGGTGGGGAGGAGCAAAGGGAGAGAGAGGGAGAGAGAAGTAGTCTCCCCATTGAGCAAGGAGCCCGATGTGGGGCTCAATCCCAGGACCCTGGGATCATTACCTGAGCCAAAGGCAGATGCTTAACCAACTGAGCCACCCAGACACTCCTGTTATTTAATTTCTTGTTCAGCCCTATAAATTCCTTGATAGAGGTTTCACTATAGAACAGACTTTTTTGCATTCTGGTCTTTCACTTCCATCTATTTGTTTCCAGTTGCACTTCAGAGGCAGAGCTGGATTGATACAATCAAGCCTCTATGGCTGCCTCTGCCTCTGGGCACATTACCTTCAACAATTCATCCATGCATCTCAGGATATTTATTTTCTTGGCTAGTTCCCTTCCTTGTAGATCCCAGTCCCAGACTCCACCCACAGGCACCCATGCTCATACACTTTAGGTGTTTTCTTCCAATACATATTATCTACCTTTATCGAAGTGCATATCTATCCATGAGCAATATAAACACTATGAACGTGCTTTTCCATTTATATTAACAGTATCAAATGATAAATCACATCATTGTTTTTTAAAAATCATTATGTTACGTTTTGAAGAATTCTGCATGTGAATATATGCAGTTTTTGTTTTATTTTTTTTTTGACTGCTGAATAGTATTCTATTGTTTGCTTATATCCTATTGTAATTTCTTTTCAATAAAGTCTCTTAATTTTCATTTTAAGGACTATATGATAGCCCAACATACTGATACATCCATTTAAATCTAAATATCTTTCTGCTACTGCTTAGATTTTATTTAGTTTTATAATTAATCTGTACAGACATACATATTTAAACATGTATTGGTTTGCTAGCACTGCCATAACAAAGTGCCAGACTGCGTAAACAACAGAAATTGATCTTCTCACAGTTCTGGAGGCTAGAAGTTTAAGATCGAGGTGTTGGCAGAATTGATTTCTTCTAAGGACTCTCTCCTAGACTCCTAGATGGACGTCTTCTCTCTCTGTCTACACGTGGTCTTTCTTCTGTGTGTATGTGTGTGCATGTGTGTGTCCAAATTTCCATTTCTTATAAGGACAACAGTCATACTGGATTAGTGCCCACCCTAAAGACCTCATTCTTTTTTTTTTAAAAGATTTTATTTATTTATTTATTTGACAGAGAGAGAGGCAACCAGTGAGAGAGGAAACACAAGCAGGGGGAGTGGGAGAGGAAGAAGCAGGCTCCCAGTGGAGGAGCCTGATGTGGGGCTTGATCCCAGAACGCCGGGATCACGCCCTGAGCCGAACGCAGATGTTTAATGACTGAGCCACCAGGCGCCCCTAAAGACCTCATTTTAACTTAATTACTTCTTTAAAGACCTTATCTACAAATATAGTTACATTCGGAGCTATAGGGGGTTAGGACTTCAACATATGAATTTGGGGAGGCATGATTCAACATACAACTAAAAAATGAAGTATATATAATATATATAACTAACTACATCTTATAACTAATTATAGATCAATATATATTCATATATATACATATATATATTACATATACATATATATGTACATAGTGTTTTTCTAATTTTCTAGATAAGTTTTGAAAACAAACACCTAGAACTTGGAATATTGAGTCAAAAGATATAAACATTTTTATACACCTTTGATATTGCTTTCCAAATATATAATACCCATGTATACTGCCAATCTCTTTAGGTTGTGCCAGTTTTACCAAGTACCACAAGCACTGGGGACAGAATTTAAATTAACTTTTCCTTTTTCAACAAGTTTTTTTTTTTTTTTTAAAGATTTTATTTATTTATTCGACAGAGATAGAGACAGCCAGCGAGAGAGGGAACACAAGCAGGGGGAGTGGGAGAGGAAGAAGCAGGCTCATAGCAGAAGAGCCTGATGTGGGGCTCGATCCCAGATCGCCGGGATCACGCCCTGAGCCGAAGGCAGACGCTTAACCGCTGTGCCACCCAGGCGCCCCCTTTTTCAACAAGTTTAAAATTAACACTTTTTTTTCTTAGTTGTCATAAGTCTCTGCAGGAGTAACTTCTGACCCCTATCAGCAAGTACCACATCAGGACTATAGAGACCAACAGCGTAACAGTAGATAACAGTAGCAAAATGAAAGTGTGCTGTCATAGCCATACACATACATCCTTATAAAGCATTAGATAACTTTGATGGTTTCTGGTTGGACTGCCAGTGTTCTCCAGAGAAACAGAAACAAGAAGATATACAGCTACACACACACACACACACACACACACACACACAGACTAACTGATTGATTGATTTTAAGGAATTGTTTTATGTAATTGTAGATGTTGGCAAGTCCAGAATCTGCAGGGGAGGGCAGGAGGCTAGACACTCAGGGAAGAATTTGATGTGGCAGCTTGAGTCCAAAGAGAGTCTGCTGGCCCTCCCCCTTAGGAAACATCAGTCTTTTTTTTCTCTTAAGACCCCCCATTGTTTGGGTGAGGCCCACCCACAATATGGAAGTAATCTGCTTTACTCAGAGACTACTTATTTTTGTCAATATCATCTACAAAATATCTTCAACAGCAACATTTTGACTAGTGTTTGACCAAATATCTGGGCACCATGGTCTAGGCAAGTTGACACATAAAATTAAGGATTGCACTGGGTATTTTGGATTTTGTTTTATTTTATAACATTCTTGTTGCTGTATAATTCAATATAATTCACCATTTATTTATTTATTTATTTATTTTTTAAAGATTTTATTTATTTATTTGACAGAGATAGAGACAGCCAGTGAGAGAGGGAACACAAGCAGGGGGAGTGGGAGAGGAAGAAGCAGGCTTATAACGGAGGAGCCTGATGTGGGGCTCGATCCCAGACCGCCGGGATCACGCTCTGAGCCGAAGGCAGACGCTTAACCGCTGTGCCACCCAGGCGCCCCTATAATTCACCATTTAAAGCACATAATTCAATGGTGTTTAGAATATTCAAAGAATTATGTAATCATCTCCACAATTAATTTTAGAAAATTTTTATCACTTGGGAAAGAAACTCTGTACCCTTTAGATATTACTCTCTAATTTCCCTATCACCCCCAGGCCTAAGCAACTACTAATATGCTGTTTGTCTCTATAAATTTGCCTATTCTGGAAATTTCATATAAATTGACTTTTTTGTGGTCTTTCGTGACTAGCTTCTTTTCTATATTTTCAAAGTCATTCATGTTGTAGCACATTTTAGTACTTCATTATGGCCAAATAATATTCTGTTGTGTAGATGTACCACATTTTGTTTGTCCATTCTTTAGTTTATGGACATTTGGGCTGGTCTCACCTTTTGGCTATTGCATTACGTTGCTGTACACATTTGTGTACAAATTTTTGTGTGGCCTTATGTTTTTAATTCTCTGAAATATGCCTAACAGAATTGCTGGGTCATATGGTAACTCTATGTTTAACTTTCTGAAGAATTGTCACACTGTTCTCCAAAATGGCTACACCCATTTTTTATTGCATGAGGGTTTCAGTTTCTCCTCATCCTGGCCAAGACTTATTTTCTAACTTTTAGGTTATAATGGATGTGAAATAGCATCTCATTTTGGTTTTAATTTACATTTCCATGATAACTAATAATGTTGAGCACCTCTCTCTGTGTTTACTATTCATTTGTATATCTCCATTGGAGAAATGTCTGTGAAGGTCATCTGACCATTCTTAAGGCAAATTAATTGCCTTTTTATTATTGAGTTGTAAAAGGCCTTTATATAATCTTTATATGACTTATCAGATATATGATTTATAAGTATTTTCTCCCATTGTTCAGGTTGTCTTTTCACTTTCTCGATAGTGTCATTTGAAGCACAAAAGTTTTTCAATTTTGATGAAGTCCAGTTTATCTATGTTTTTCTTTAGTCATTTGTTCTTTTGGTGTTGTAAGTAAGATCCATTGACACATCTAAGATCACAAAGTTTTACCTCATGTTTTATTGTAAGAGATTTATAGTTTTGGCTCTTACATTTAAGTCTTTGATCCACTTTAGGTTAATCTGCATATGGTGTGATGTAGGAGTTCAAATTCATTTTTTGTCAAGTGGCTATCTACTTGTCCCAACACCACTTGTTCAAAAGACTCTTTTCCCTTATTTAATGGCTTTTCCCTCCAAATGACCAAAACCTTTATGTTAACAAAGTGCACTGAAAAAGTTTATGTTTATTTCCATATATTTTGTGAGGAAAATCTCTACTCCTGTTTATATTACATATAGGAAATCTAAAGAAAACATAGTTTTGTTAGGTAAAGATGTTTCTAACTCTGAGTAGTATGATGGTTACAGGCATTTAGAGAAAAAATAAATGTAGGTAACCCGGGAAATGACCTTTGTGAAAGTCAGGGATCATTACTTTAACTTGAAACTATCTTCCACTATCATTCACATATTACTTATAAAGATGAGTCAAAATTTCATACCAACTTAATTCCTCCTTCCCATCCCCTAGTCACAACTTCAGAAATTACTGTGGAAATTTAACCTTTAAAATGTAATAAATAAACCTCAACTGAACTTCTCCTTTTCTTCTTTGAAAGTGTCAAGGAACATGCCATTATAGCCCAAACCACTGCCAGCAGTGGAGGCTAGAGAAGTCATCAGAAGAGCAATGCAGAGATTTAAGATATTCTCAGGCAAAGTGATTACTTCTTTCCTTTCGGCTCTTCTTTTACCTTCCAGAAGACCAGTTCCATGCAGGAGGTTGCATTTCAAGTTCCTAACAGAGTTAGTATTGATTCAGCAGAATCTAAATTGAACAATAGATTCTAAATAGCTCTTCTTTATAAGAAAACAAAACCCCACAAACACCCAACATCCCTTCCCCAAAAAGAATAAAATGGAAAGATTTAGCCCACCAATATTTATTATCCATCTGTGTCAATTCTGATAGAAACAGATAAACAGACCAATGAAACAGAACCCAGTAAGACAGACACTTGATATAGGATGTGCTGGAGCCAGCTTCTACCAGCTCCTAAGAGCAGACTGTTAAATCACTAGAAGCTGAAACTGATATTTGGTTCCACGAGGTCATATATGTAGATTTAATCCAAAGCTAATAATTGATCTCTTATCTGAAATCTTTATTTTTATCATTCAGTAATTTTTGAGAAGGCAGAAGGCTTATTTCATATTTACTCTATATATTATATAATTATTGGGTTAAAGAATGAATGAATATATTAACTGCCTTTAAACTTACAGGCCTTAGAAATAATTTTTGCCGCCTTTGATTTTATTTGCTTGGATATGGGATTCAAAATGTTTCACAACATAAAACATGGCTTTAAAACTTCAGTCTGAAGCAAACTTTTAAAAGTATCTGGATTAAAGTTGTGAGATAAGACTGGATAACTATGAAATAAAGTGAGTTTACTTTCTGCTTACATTCTCTACTCAATCTGCCATTGTTTACTGAGCATAACAAGGTAATGGGGGACACCCTAGATACTTCAGCCAGTGGTTGGGGGAGAGGCACAGGAGGTATAATGGCTTACTGTTTCTAGCCTTTTTGGGGCAAGGGATCTGCTTATAGCTCAAACCTCAATTACAAAGACATTTTTTCAACCAAAAGGTGTTGCAAAACTTCTTCCAGCCCCTAAGGATAGCAAAGAGCACAGAACAAAGAGTGATGGAATATACTCAATACAAAGACAGGTCGTAAACTGCAGCTTCCTGCAAACAGAGAGAAAAGTCCTTTGGGAACTTACTGGTAGCAGGCATTTTTAAAGAGAGAAAAAGAACTTCATAGCAATACAGTTGAGAGAGCTTGTACTTAAAGAGAAATTTGCACAAGTGCGTAAGTGAAGAGTGAGGTAGGTCTTGACTATAAACGTGTATGTCCCAGTTTGGCTCCAGAAGAAGAGTAGCAGGTCCTGTTATAGCTTGAGAGACCATGGAACCTGAGCTACCCCAGGGCAGAGACTAGCCCCTAGAGAAGGAAATAGGTAGTCTGTGACAAAACCACTGTCATTCACTTGAGATTCACTATAGATTAATAATTTAGTGAAATATATAGCTCTTTTCATAATATGAGTGGGTTCCGCTATTCCCAATTAATCCTTTCCAAAATCTGGAGTAGGCAAAATCCCTTGTCATAGATCAAGACTCTTAGATGGAACCACATGGGTAGACTTGCAGGGATATTTGGATCAAGACTAAAGATCTACACAAAATTTCATGTCAATATGTGAATTTTCCTAGGTAATGGGTCCATCATTTTCTTTAGACCCTCAAAGAGAACTGTGACCCAAAAAAATCAAGAACCAGTATTCTGGATAAAAATCAGAACTGGGCAGGTCACACCTCATTTGTCTAGTCAAGATTCTGGTGTTCAGAGCAAGAAAACTAGGTAGACACCCCATAGATAAAAATATTCATTAACAAACTTGTTTCTGTCTGAGTTTCCTACAAGTTACACTATTTTCATGGAAAAGAAAACATAACAGAGTACAGCATAAGCATTTTTCTCCAAAATCATTAGACTCAAAAAGTGTCCAACAATTATGAATCTTTTCTTTGCAAATATTTCCATCTATTTCCTGTTCAAGAGCAAAATCACCGGTCTGCACATTTGGGCTCCATCTGTAAATACAGATCTGAAAAAGCTAGCCAAAAGAGAAGGAAGCAGAAGGACAAGGCACATTAAGCGACTTGTAGGTCTATTGCTTTGTTTCATTTAGGTTTTGGGTACCAACCCCAGTGTTCATTTTCATAGCTACACAAGCATCATGACTACCACATGTCTGGATGTGATGCTCTAGCCTGTGAGTATGAACAGGGCAAGAGGCAAAAAGATCAACTGACAGTCCTCACTGAGAACAAGAGAATTTCACAAGAAGCTGTTCAAATCCTAGAATGAACATTATTCCCATTCCACATTTGGGGATAATACTAAGGAAAAGAAATATTTGGAAAAAAGGAAGGAGGAGGTGCATGTGTGTGTGTAAAGGACAGGTGACAAGGGAGAGGAGCAAGAAGAAAGGTATCAAAAAGCTACAGCAGGCTAAGGGAAGTAGAGTCTCTTTTATCAAGTAACAAACACACTTCCTGCGCCTGTGACAACGTAGGGTACTATGATTTGGCCTGTGTCATAAGTAGAAACCTGCTTGTTACATATTACATCTTTAGGATGATCCATCAGTACGTACCCTTACGGCCTTCAAGTGAGGCACCTGATATCTATAGTGCACAAAATCAGATCCTTTAGAACAGTTACAAACAATACATGAAATACTGGATTATACATGGGATCGCAGCATGTGATTGGTGAAAAAGTTGGACTGGGCATGATGAGTGAAGGAACCAGGAGTTCCGTGACACACAGTAAACACACATCTGCTTTGACGGGCAGCCACAGCAGATGCTCTCCTGGCAGCAGTGCTACTTCACGTTGACCAGCCTAGGACTGCACCAGGTAGGGATCATCCAGCGTCGGGATATAGCTGCGGGTGTTTGTGAACCGTTCCTGTCTGTAACTTTAGGAAACTGATGTTTTCCCTAGGCTATTTCAGTATTACTCCTTGAGTAATAATAAATCAGGTAACAACAACAACATACACAACCTCCAACTAAAATCCTGTCGTGGTCTAGTCGGTGAGGTGGCGCGCCGTTAGAAATCGTTAGAACTGCAACTCCCTGGGATCCCGCAAGGTGTAGGTGTGCTCTCCTTCAAACGGGCCTCTTCCTCAGGAGTCAGAGCCACCTTCACAGCATCTGAGATTCTACTCCATCCCAAGATGCAAGGAACGCTAAGGAAGACATCATCTTTTATTCCATAGAGACCCTTAACCAGGGTGGAAATTGGATGCACCTGCCTAAGAGTCTTCGTTATACTTTCTGCCAAATCTGCCACACACAGTCCAATGGCCCACGACATGCAGCCTTTCAGCTGGCTCACCTTGTAAGCACTGGCAACCACCTGTTTGTGGAGCCCTCTCTTTATTCCTTATCTGCATCAGTGCCTAATTCAGGGTGCAGATTCTTCAAGGAGACACCAGCAACAATGACTCCACTCCATACAGACACACTAGTTTGGGCTGTATTTTACAATATTAGGAATGATGAATTTAAAGATGTTCATGTTAGGCTGGACCAAATTAAGACAGCTTTGTCCGTCTTGCTGATGTGCCCCAGCTGTGATAATAAGCAGCTTGGAGTTTGAAGTCACATTACAGTCTTTGCCAGAGACAATTTTTGGTGTCCATCCATCTATGGAAGTGGTATTGTAGATACAGTGATGAATAAGCTGCAGGGGGTCCCTGCTGTCGGGCAGATAGAAGTCACATTCAGCCAAGGGAGTGCTGAGGCATCTGTGGTTAAAATAAAATAATAAACCAAATGCTATGGCAAATTTTATGTGTTAATGTAGCTGGGCCATGGTGCCCAGATATTTGGTTAAACATTATTCTAGATGCTTCTGAGAGATTGATTTGGATAAGATTTACATTTAAATTGGTGGACTTTGAATAAAGCAGATTGTCCTCCATAATGGGTGGGTCTCATGCACTCATTTCAAGGCCTGACCTTCAGAACAAAAGATTTAACTCCTCTGAGCAGGAGAAGAACTCTGTAGCAGATGGCGGATTTGAACTGCAGCATAGGCTCTTCTCTGTGTCCCCAGCCTGCCAGCCCACCCTGCAGATTTTGGACCTGCTAGTCTCCAAAATTACACGAGCCAACTCCTTAGAATCTCATACATAAACATATGCACACATAGATGTATATTTACACACATACCTACACACACATCCTATTGGTTCTGTTTCTCTGGAGAACACCAAGTAGTACAATAAAGTAAACTAAAATAAAGTAGGTATTAGGTTGCACTTCTGATTTTATGAAGAAGACTTTACAGATTTTCAGTTAAATACTGTAGTGGGAGCCAGGTTGTTAGGGCCCAACAGGGGGACTGCCAAAAAGCAACTTTCTGCTAACGCTGCTGAGACAGTGACGGTGGATGATCCACCAGCCGAGGAACTGATGAGTTATTTCAGGAGGATGGGGCATTTCTTAGGGGAACTACCCTTTCAACTCTATCAGACAGCCTTGAAAACAGGGAGTTTATCTCCCATTGACTGTTTTCTGATTTTTAAAAATATCCTTATATATTTTATTAGAGAATAACACTCTTCTGGATTTGGGAGACTAGCAATTCTAAAAGCCCAGATTTTCTGAGGAGGGTTCCAGCTAGAAATTCAGTGAATTAGCAGGGTCAGGCATTCCCCTGATTAATGAGGGTCAACTCTGTGGCAAAAGTATACATGGGGCTGAGGAAAAGTATAAAGGATACAGTGTTTAGTGAGCATAAAACCTTCTTAGAGAAAAAAATGTGTGACTATCCAAATGTTCAAGAGCTTAAAAATGATATAAGACAGCAATATAAGGCAATATACCTACCAATATATGAATCTCAGGTGAGTAGTTTAGATAAGAAGGTCAATAGAAGGTCAAGAAAAGCTCTCTTTGGGCTGTCGTGCTCTGGAGAAAGTGGAGCTTAGTCATAGCCTTAAACAGAACTTGTATCACGGGCTGACCTTTACATGGAGATGGACATATAGGATAGCCTTTCAATTTAATATGACTTGACATGTGTGTGCACATATAAAAACTTTTTATAATTATATGTATTTAAAAATATATTCATATTTAATTTTATATAAATATATATGAATTTTTATGTGGCTCTCAAAAGTGTGGTAGAAGTAAAATAAAAAAACTATGCCAATAGCAAAAGGCTATGTCGTAACATTGTAAAATACAGCCCAAACTGCAAGTTGCTGGTTGTTTCCAGTCCAGTGGATATCTTGACCTTGTGGCTTGGAAGATAAGTGTCTTTCCCCAAAATCATGTTATTGGAAGTGGTTGCAATCTGGATCCAGCCCGGTTCCATTACCTATTGGGGGAAAGGCTGGGAGTTTGCCTATTGAGCTGTCCTCGTAGGTGGGTCCTCGGAGAGCATGGAGACTCTAGTGTGTCTGTATGGAGTGGAGTCACTGTTGCTGGTGTCTCCTTGAAGAATCTGCACCCTGAATTAGGCACTGATGCAGATAAGGAATAAAGAGAGGGCTCCACAAACAGGTGGTTGCCAGTGCTTACAAGGTGAGCCAGCTGAAAGGCTGCATGTCGTGGGCCATTGGACTGTGTGTGGCAGATTTGGCAGAAAGTATAATGAAGACTCTTAGGCAGGTGCATCCAATTTCCACCCTGGTTAAGGGTCTCTATGGAATAAAAGATGATGTCTTCCTTAACGTTCCTTGCATCTTGGGATGGAGTAGAATCTCAGATGCTGTGAAGGTGGCTCTGACTCCTGAGGAAGAGGCCCGTTTGAAGGAGAGCACACCTACACCTTGCGGGATCCCAGGGAGTTGCAGTTCTAACGATTTCTAACGGCGCGCCACTTCACCGACTAGACCACGACAGGATTTTAGTTGGAGGTTGTGTATGTTGTTCTTGTTACCTGATCTGTTATTACCCAAGGAGTAATACTGAAATAGCCTAGGGAAAATATCAGTTTCCTAAAGTTACAGACAGGAACGGTTCACAAACACCCGCAGCTATATCCCGACGCTGGATGATCCCTACCTGGTGCAGTCCTAGGCTGGTCAACGTGAAGTAGCACCGCTGCCAGTAGAGCATCTGCTGTGGCTGCCCGTCAAAGCAGATGTGTGTTTACTGCGTGTCACGGAACTCCTGGTTCCTTCACTCATCATGCCCAGTCCAGCTTTTTCACCAATCATATGCTGCGATCCCATGTATAAATTCAATACTGCATGTACTGTGCACTAATATATATCAGAATATAGTATACATTGCCATTTAATGTAAAAAGAAAGATCCATACATAAACAATGCAACCAACTATCCATGTGTCACACCAACTAAAATTCTAAATAAACTTTGAACAGTGAAAAAATAAATACATATTGCAAAACAAAGATGACTACTAATCTTTAATTATCTTTCTTTAAATCCTGCTGGAAAATCCTTGTTTATAAATAAATCTTCCCATTTTAAATAAACCCTCCCAGAATAGTGGATGTGAAGTGAGTATATAGCAAGAGCTCTTGGTTGATGCCAGCTAAGCAATATTTATGTTACTACGAATGCCATATTGTCATTCAGTGATAAGATCCCTTACGAATTTGGCTCTGAGCTGATCCTGGGCATAGTTTCTTTCAGTCATTCTTTGTGTTCCCTCACTCTGCTCTGTCCCAGGTGGGATGTAAGGGTGGGATGTTGACCCCTGTACTTTGCATTTCAAAGGCCTTGGTACCATCTGGTTTCTGGCTGAGTTTGATCAAAGAGGGCACTGGTAGTCAGCAGTAGGAAGAAGTGGGGGCTACTTTTCCTCTTCCTTGTGTGCCTCAAAATGCTGAAATACAAATCGCAGCATCATAAATCTTCCCATTTCCCACTTTTGCCTTATGGCAATGCTGTCTGGAATACTCACCACTAAAAGGGAAGGTAAGACTATCTTTTTAAAATTAAAATAGTAACCATAAATAAAGCAAAATCAAAAAAATCAAATAAAAGGAGCCACAACTCAAGTCAAGATAAGAGAACACAGTCTGAAAACAAAATTTCTACACTTAATTCACTTTGTCAGCAAACTACGAAGGTTCCTTTAAGACCCTTGGAAATGGTTAGAGGAAGCAATCAAAATTATTTTTAAGTCTCTTCCAAATCATCTCCATTGGGAGCTATGCTAAAGCTAACAGAGTTTAATCTCTATTTTTAAAAGTTCTTAAAATAATGAAATTACCTTTTCTGTGAGAGACTAAGGAAGAATGTGCACAGTTGTTTGGTTTATGGTAGTGCCATAAATTCCAAAGAATGCACTGGCCATATTCAATAAACAGATTATTTTCTGAAAGAATGATTTTCCATATCACAGTTGATGTAACCAACCATAGACCATGCTCTTCTATCAACCATAAACTTCACTCTTTTCCTCCCTAAAGATACACACACCTCCCAAGTTCTCTGTTTCTCTTATATTCCATGTTGAGCCAACTGGTACACTTTTTCTTTTCTCCTTTGGCTATTTCTGGTTGAATTATTTAAGCTGTTTGGCACTATGAAATTCCCTTGGGAAATAACTATCGATCTGTTAGAACACAAAGATGACTCTCAAGCACCTTTTCCTAGAACTTTTGAGAAACACTACCTAAGAAAGCAAGGTTACGAGCCCCAGCTCAAACTGAAAACCAAACAAAGTAGTTGACTATATTCTGATAAGAATCATTAGAGACATCAGTCCTTAGACTATGGATAAATAGTTCAACTCCTATGAGTTCTAATTTCAGTTTTTACATGCCCAAAGCATTAATTTTTCGTCACTGAGCCCGTGAGTCAGTATTAAAGGGTTTGAAGTCTATTCTTAATTAACATATTTTTCTATATCCCACATACCTTGAAGGATTCATATGCATCACAAAATGCCCTTGATCCTTCACCCTGCCCTGTCTCAGATAAACTAAGTTGTGCTGTTACCTTTTGTCAAAAGATGATACCATCACCTACCACAACTTGTTTTCCATTATGCAGAGATGGTGTAAATTTCCCCCAAGGTATAAGGTCTAAGTTTGATGTTTTACAAAAAAAGACTTCAAATTGAGAGCTCAGGAAAAGATACATGCTTCCTGTGATAACGAAGGAAGGACTGACTTTCATTATAGGTCTGGGCAAGAAATACCGATGTTTAGTCACAGGTTGTCCAACACATTGGAAAAAGCAAAACAAACATTCAATCTGTCAAGTGAACCCCAAAACATACTGCTGTCTATAAGTAAGGAGTCTGGACTTTAGACCACCTAAGGTTTTCTACTAGCTCTAAAATACTGTGATTGTAATCATGTGGTTTCTTTATACTCTCTGATCTGGTGATGTGGAGCACTTAATGATATGGTGCTTATTCATCCCCTTCTCTGCATTTCTCTGTCATTTCATTTGGAAAGATAATTATAAATGACATCTTCTCAAGAAATTTCACTTTCCACCTTTTTTTCTATTTTGTAACAGAAGCCATTGATGCCATAGAAATTCTCTGGCGAATTTATAGATATTCCTCGCTGTCCTGTGTCCTTTACTAGGGTATATAAATGTTGAATTAAAGTAGCTCAGACTTCTGCTTCCAGTTAGAATGTAGAAGGATGCACAAGACCTTTGCTTTGATAGCAACTACAAGAAAAGAACAAAACAAAATAAAAACGAAACTTCTCTATGAGGCTAGTGAAGAAGCCTTGATAAACTATATTCCAGGGAGAAATGAGCCTATCACAGGTGAGCAGAGAATGGCAGCAGCTTCTATACCTGGATCCAGGGCCCCAGGTGAACTGTCAGAGATAGGAAGACTTTGTGGGGTGAGGGGGAAACAGCCAGTCCTTTCTTGGATGATT
Source organism: Ursus americanus (assembly GCF_024610735.1). Classification (NCBI taxonomy): domain Eukaryota; kingdom Metazoa; phylum Chordata; class Mammalia; order Carnivora; family Ursidae; genus Ursus; species Ursus americanus. The sequence goes on along the minus strand of NC_142155.1, from coordinate 2,676,567 downwards.
GGGCTGGTGAGCAAAAGGCAATCACATGGTCCTGGGCATACACAGTAATCAGACTTCAGGGCCAAAAGTGAATCCAATACATCTGAAAGTTCAGTCAACCCCTCCCAGCTCAAGATCAAAAGGCTCCAATGTTCTTTCATTCGCAATATTTGGAAATCTCCCTCCTTTGTCACATTTGCACTCACGCTCACACTCTCTCTCTCTCAAAAATCTGAGGAAGCAGAAAAATGTGATAAGATAAAATTTGGATGACATAGAAATAGACTCAGAGATAACCTAGTTACTGAAATTAGTAGACAGGAACTTTAAAACAACTATTACAGATTTGTCAAAGAATTTACAAGAAAATGTGTATTGTGGGTAAATAAACGGAATTTTCTCTGAAAAATGTAAACACTATAAAATAACCAAACAGAAATTCTAAAACTTAAAAATGCAATATCTGAAGTCAAAATTTATCGGATGGGCTTAACAGGAGATTGGATATTGCAGAAAAAAAAGGATGAGTGAATTTCAAAAAAGTCAATAAAAATTACCCAAGCCAAGATGCCTAGGTGGTTCAGTCGTTAAGCGTCTGCCTTCGGCTCAGGGCATGATCCCAGAGTCCTGGGACTGAGCCCCACATCAGGCTCCTCCGCTGGGAGCCTGCTTCTTCCTCTCCCACGCCCCTGCCTATGTTCCCTCTCTCGCTGGCTGTCTCTCTCTCTCTGTCAAATAAATAAATAAAATCTTTAAAAAAAAAAAAATTACCCAAGCCAGGGATGCCTGGGTGGCTCAGTTGGTTGAGGGTCCGACTTTTGGCTTCAGCTCAGGTCATGATCTCAGGTTCATGATCTCAAGGTCATGAGATTGAGCCCCATGTTGGGCTCTGTCCTCAGCACTAAGTATGCTCGAGATATTCTCTCTCTCCCTCTCCCTCTGCCCCTTCCCCCACTCACTTTCTCTCTCTCTCAAATAAATAAATCTTTTAAAAAAATTACCCAAACTGAAATAAAAAGGAAAAAATGTTTTTAAATCAGAAGATCTATAACTGTGAGATAATATCACACAAATATAATTGGAGTCCCAGTAGGAGAGAAAGTGGGTCAGGAAAAAATTTGAAGTCATTTTTTTTCTCTTAGCAACGAAGTGTTCGTTTCACAGTGGGGTCTCTCTCCTGCCTTCTAACTGCTCTCTCCCTTCCACCTCTCCCTGGGCTAGAACTGGTGTGGGTATGTGGCCAGTGCTGTCAATTGGAAGCATGGTTTTTCCTGAATTACAATAATTAAATCAGAGTACGCTTGCTCTAAGACTCAAGGTGTAGTAACTTCCAAATCCACGGAAGACAATGAACCAGTAAGTACCGATAACTATTGCATAGTTCTGTTTTTTAGTCCAACATGAAAACCCAAACTCTGAATCTCTGGGGGAAGTGAAGGTTGCAGGGGAGGGGATGGAATCAATATTAAACATTAGCATTTCATGTAATCAGTTTATACATAATCCCTCTGTTTTCTCTGCATGACATTTTCAAAATACAAAACTGAAACCACTGCAGGGAAGGGAGCAGAGATACAACAAGTAAATCTGGAAATGCTCCTTTTTTTTTTAAAGATTTTATTTATTTATTTGACAGAGATAGAGACAGCCAGTGAGAGAGGGAACACAAGCAGGGGGAGTGGGAGAGGAAGAAGCAGGCTCATAGCGGAGGAGCCTGATGTGGGGCTCAATCCCATAACGCCGGGATCACGCCCTGAGCCGAAGGCAGATGCTTAACTGCTGTGCCACCCAGGCACCCCTGGAAATGTTCCTTTTAATAACTTATTCTGCCAAGTCTTAACAAGGAATGAAATGGAAGTGACCAGGTGTGGAGAGGCTAAGGAGTCTAAGGACCAGAAGAAATTCATCTATGAAGTGCATTGATGGCTGTGGTTGCATTGGATGACGCTTAAACATTACCTCTAGGTCAGCCAAGAGGCCCCTAAATGGTGGTGAGAAATTCCTGTTCTCACTAGAAGATTCACATGGGGTGGGGGTGGGGATATGTTCTGTCCACACTGGCAGGAGTGAAAGGGAAAGCAGTTATTGCTGGCAGGCTACCGTGGCATGCCTTCCTCTCCTGCTGGCACCTTGTCAAACACTCTGAATAAGCAAGACGACAAGAAAGGAAGAAAGATCAAAGATGTTTTAATCTTATATAATTATAAGAAGACTAAATGGGAAAATTCCTATTTCATTCCATATTTCACATTTCCCAGCTTGTCAGCCAATAGTTAATGAATCTTTGGCATGGTAGCCTCACTTTCTTACGTTTTTGAAATTTTCTGATCATAAATTGTGTCATTATGTAAGTGCTGCCTATTATTTTGGAATGCTCTTATTTGATGGAAGAAAGACTGGAAGAAAACTTAATTGGTTTGACCAGTGATTTTAGGTGATCTCTGGATGTAACATGTTCTTGGACAAGTGGGGATAAGAACAAAATATAACAGCCGTGAAGGCCGCTGAGGATGGTGATAAACCACCGAGCCTTCGAACCCATGTAAATCTCCCGCAGCACCACTGCAGAATGACACGATAGAGCAAAGGTGCAGGTGAGGGTGGAGGAAGGGGTTGGAGACTTCCCAGTGGGGTAGGTATGGAGGATGGGGAATTAATGGATTTAACTGAGTGACTACAGTGCTGTGCAGAAAACAGGAGGGATAAATCAATAAGAAAAAGAAAACAACCCACTAATAAAATTCTAGGAGTTACCTGAGCAAATGCCATGTGAGATTACTTTCAGCTTATGTTTGAACAGCAGCTGCCTGCTTCTCCTTCTCAAAGTCTTCTCAGACTACCCTCTATCCCTTTCCCTCTTGGACTTTTAGGTTTCCCCAAAGAAACAGTCTTTGCTTTTTGAAAAGCTATAGTGAGGGATGCCTGGGTGGCTCAGTCAGTTGAGTGTCTGCCTTTGGCTCAGGTCATGATCTTGGGGTCCTGGGATCGGGGCGCTCTCTCTCCCTCTGCCCCTTCCCGCCACTCTTGCCCGCTCTCTCTCTCTCTCTCTCTCTCTCTCAAATAAATAAAATCTTTAAAAAAAGAAGCTATAGTGAACATGTCTCCTTTTACTTTCAAGCTGAGGTGAGAAAAAATTGAAAAGCCTACGATTACCTCCCTTCTCCCACCACATCCCCTTTCCCAAGTATCAGCAATTGCTACCTCTAATTCTGCAGTTAGAAGCACGCATCCACGTTATCATTATCTTATTTCCATTTTGAAACCTAGAATTGTTCCCTAATGAGAGAATATGACTGAGAATTTCATTCTAGATATTTGGCCAGAAACAGCTCAGAAAGTAAATTGTCTTTTTTCCAGGAATACTGACAATCCTGAAAGGGTTAATTAATTTCCCACAGGGTCACACTTGACACAAGATTCTGCTTGATTCTCCATAGGGTTAAAATAAGATTGAATTAATCTTGAAGGAGCCACAGTAAGAAAGTTTCGAATGGACTATTAGCTCAGCTGAAGGAGAAACTCTATTTTGTTAAAAGCGTATAAACACAATACCCAATGTTGCCATTACCCCCCAAAAGTGTTAGCCAAATGTTAAATTGAAAGCACTAGTAGAAAAACTGGGGGAGAGTAATATAAGTCTTTAAGGATTTGTTTCCTTTTTAGGCAAATTATTAATGACCATGGGAAAATAAAGTGATTTGAGAAGAGAAGCTTGCTGTGTACCAGCTGCTGTTGGAGTCAACTAATTTCAACATTCCACTTGATATCTCACTGGATATACATGCATGAACAAGAAGGGCTTCAATACTCTACAATGAGATTTTTAAATTATCTTCTAAGATGCAGTTATAGACGAAAGTTATTGAATGCATAAATGAAATTGAGAAACAAATTTCCAGCTAGGTTTCATACAACCAATTTCAACATCCTCTTTGATGTCTCATGGACACTGAATCTAGTTCTCCTCAGTGAAAGGACTGGGCTGTCCTCAGAAAGGAAGAGTAATCACTACCCTCAATTTAATAACCAGTCTCTCCCACTAGACTGTGAGTGCCTCCTGGGCAGGGACCAGCTGTTTTACTTTTGTATCCACAGGACCTAGCATAAAGTCTACCATCTAGTAGGTAAATGCTCACTACATATTAGTTGAATGGATACTGAGAAGGAGGCAATCATCATCATGTCATGTTTGATGGTGGTGCCTAGTGACTCCTTGGGCCCTGAATCTTTCATCATTAATCTCTTCTTTGGATTAAAACATCAGTGGTATTCTTCTGATAGACACCAAAGTAGAACAAATGCAGAGACCTCCCCTGTTCTTGAATAGAATGACTCAACATTATAAAGACATTAGCTCTTCCCAAGTTAACTGATAAATTTACAACAATCCCAATAAAATACCAACCAGCTTTTTTATGAAGTTAGGCAAGTTGATAACTAAAAGTTCATGTAAAAACAAACAAGTAATCAGGAAAGCACTGAAAAAGAAAACTGTGAGGGGGAACTATCTCTACCTAAAGCACACCCTATGGTAAAGCTTCAATGACTTAAATATTATGGTATGAGCACATGAATAGACAAAGGAGACCAGAGAAAAAGAATAGAAATGGATCCAAAGACATATGAAAGTTTAACATATGATAAAGGAGCATCTTGAATTAGTGGGGCAAAGACTGAGTTTTTATTTAAATTTTTTAAAGATTGGCTTTTTAATAAATGGTAGTCATTTGGCAAAAGATAAAATTAGATCCATACCTCACTCCATACAAAGAGTAAACTCCAAGTAGATCAGGAATCTTAACGTAATATATGAAACCATTGTAATTATTAGGGAAAAAAAACGTGAGTGAATTCCGCTTTTTACACAGTATTTTATTTAACTACATTTAATGGTATCATTCTGCTGTTTACAGATTAGGACATGTTTTCATATTGGAAAGTGGAGACAGAGGGGAAGTAACTTCCCAAAATAACCTCAAATCTGTCCAATGTCAGAGCTCCCAAATGCAGTCCTCCTATCATATTCTTCAAGCCCACCACCCACTGTGCTATTGCTTCATTTCCCTACATTCTGCTGTCTTATGGCCAGTACATAACAAGAGTAACTGTGGACACCCAGCATCCTTTAGGAAAAGGGCAGGACACAGTTATTAATTTTTCTTATCTGGACGGAACCTTAGGTTACCTCTCTTTGTGATCTTACTTGGCACCTTATATTTTCCAGAACTCAGTTCATTTAATGTATTCTTTAAAGGAAAAGACAGAACATAATGGGAAAAAGTACTTCTAAGATTCTACCAAAAGATTTCAGAAACTGGAAAAGATTATATGTCTTTTAGCAGAAGGCTTATTTTTAAAGTTTAACCAGGCTCCAAACTTATAATTGCTTTAACCATAATCTAAAGAATCCCTTAAAATGCTAGATTCTCAAGAAATAAAAGTTCTCCCATCACCCAGGGGCCAAGGATAAATACAAGAAACTCAGTTTCTTTGCTCATTTCAACCTCTTGGGTGATTCCCTTCAACTCTTCATGCTCCCTCTCCTTTGTCACTTTCTGGAATACCATGGGATCTGCCAAAGAAAAGTCAAGTGACTGTGAAAAGAATCATTTCCTTGATTCCCAAGCTATGAGAAGAAATTCAAAGTTGAAAATTGTTTAAGCTCAAGAAAAATACATAAATAGCAGCCAAATGTTGACAACAGAAAAAAAAAATGCTATGGTTGGAAGAATCCTGCATACCTTGCTCAATAAAAGTACCCTCTCCTCCCAAATTCTTCTTTTACAACAAATAAGTGAACTCATTCCTAAACTGTGGTGTGCCCTGTACCACAGCTTGCATCCACAGCTGTGTAGCCAGCGTCTCTACTCAACCACTCCACGCTGTGTTCTCCAGGGAATTATCCACCCTTTCCACAAAAACAGCAGCGGCTCTAGAAACTAGAGAGCTCCACCTGAAATGGCAACAGGGAAACTTAAGTGCTACCAAAAAGAATTCTTCCATGACCGAGATCCATGAAAAAATATTTAAGATCCACTATATAGTTTCCCTATTTTATAGACCATTCAGACCTAAAATCCTAAGAAATGGGAAAACATGGAATTTTGTTACAAATCCTGTATAACTACTTACAGATGATGTTCTGCCAAACATACCTGTTGGTATGACATAAATCTGGACTTGGAAAAATACTTTTTATTGCTGTGGGTTTAATTGTGGTGAGCTATGCAGAAACTTTGGGTTGGTCCAATTTACTTGAATCACAAACATTTTCTGAAATAGAACTTGTCAACTCACTCATTTTTCAAAGGTGTTGATTTCCTCTTGAATTTTAAGTTTCAAGATTATATCATCATAAAATTATCTGTGTTGTTTATTTAATGCCCTATCTTAACACAACACAGATCTCAGGTCGTTTCTGGACTTACTACTAACACAATGAGATTCTTTTCTAAAGATAGAGAAATAGAGCAAAGTGAAAGGAAGAAAAAGAAAAGCCCAGAAGAGTTAGTTCACAGAAATGAATGCCTCAAGGTTCTGCATAGGGATAAGGGAAACTACATAGTAAATTCTGGATTCCCCTGTTGCCCAACCTAGAAGGGGAATATAGCAAGCTATGGAATTCATGCTGTCCATAACACGGGGTGATATGGAAAATACTTCACAACTGAAATAGGTCAGGCCCTAATCAATCTGATGCTAACTTTAAAAATGTAATATGATTATATGGTGATGAATGTTAAGTAGACTTATTGTCGTAATCATTTCACAATGTGTACAAATATCCAGTCATTCATTATGCTATATGCCTGAAACTAATATAATGTTATACGTCAATTATACCTCAATTAAAAAAAGTAAAATAAGTTAAAAAAGGTAGTACAGCATCTCAATATGTAGTATTTGGCAATAAGAAATGCCATCCCCGGGGGCGCCTGGGTGGCATAGCGGTTAAGCGTCTGCCTTCGGCTCAGGGTGTGATCCCGGCGTTGTGGGATCGAGCCCCACATCAGGCTCCTCTGCTATGAGCCTGCTTCATCCTCTCCCACTCCCCCTGCTTGTGTTCTCTCTCTCTCTCCCTCTCTCTCTCTCTCTCTCTCTCTCTCGCTGGCTGTCTCTATCTCTGTCGAATAAATAAATAAAATCTTTAAAAAAAAAAAAAAAGAAAGAAATGCCATCCCCTTGACTTTGCCATCTTTAGATTAAAATTATCTGAGTACCTATTCAACAAAAGATTACTTTGTAAATCAAGCTCACTGCTTAAAAGAAAAGTATAGCTTATTTTTTCTTTGTTTCTCAGCTTTAAAACAGAAGCTTGGTCAAGACTTCAAATTAAAATTTAAATTTTTTTACTTCTTTCTGGTGATGTTTTTAAGTTAAAAGTAGGAGAAAATCTTCCAAATATGTCTACTGGTATTATTTCGTCTTCTAGATCTCATATATAAATAAATACTCAGATTTCCAGAGAGTTTATCTTATGGCACGATTTTCCTCAAACTGAATCCCTTCGAGGACATCTCTGGCCTACAAGCACTAGAATGCTATGAAATTGGGGAAGGTGAGTTTCATGAATAAACCCCTGATTAAGTATTAAATGAATGTGTTGTCCTTGATCCACAGGAAAATGGCTTCCATAACAGCTCCTCAAAGAGAAACCAGCAAAGGAGAAAGGGCTGCACAGAAGTGGAAATTCTGCAAAGTAATATAAGGAGGCAAAATGATTTCTCACATAATTTCATTCTTGGGAAAGGGCAGGAAAAAAACCGTTAGGGATAAAGTGTGAGTGTTACCCTAATCTCCCCTTGGATTTTCATGCAAACTGTTCTAAGGGAATTTGATTCCAATTAAGTGGAGAGGTTTGAGAAATTTGCTTTCCCTAAGTGACTTTCCTCTTTTAAGATTTTATTTTTAAGTAATCTCTATGCCCAAAGTGGGGCTGGAACCTCCAACCCCACCCAGATCAAGAGCTGCATGCTCCACCCACCAAGCCAGCCAGGTCCCCCTTCTCAGATTTTTCTAAGTGAAGAATCCCAGGAGCACAACAATCATTTCCGGATTCTAGTCTGTGCTTACAAACAGCTCTTCCTTCACAGGTAACTATAAAGTATGAGTGACACTAAGGACTTTGACCAACTCATGCGAGTGGACTTAAGTGATCTTTGTTTAACATGTAATTTTAATCAGATTCTGGGCTTTAATAGTCTAACTTTTTGTTACCTTATGTCCTGGGGGCAACTAAGAGACCTTGATAGAAAGGAAGGAACAAAGGAGAAGACCAGGGAAGGAAGTGTGACACTTAAGAGAAAAGAACAGGAAGGGGAACAAAAGAGAAGAAGATGAGAAAGAAAAGAGGTATGCAAGTCAGACATTGTCTGTGGTGTGAGGGTAATTCATGATACCAAGAATATTCCAGAAGGAATTTTCTATAAAAATGGGATTGGCCATATCTGAGGTAAGAATAAATGTCCTCTAGACCCCGCCCATGCCTTGGTCGAGGAGTGGCCTTGTGTGGTCTCTTCTGTAAATGGGCTCCATGGCCTAGCATCAGGGTCCCCACCACCTGTGATTGTGCACCAAAGCCCGCAAGGGGTTGCCACCGAGGGTTTCACCAGCCCACAAGCAGCAGCCTGGCAGCCATCCCCTCCCACGGCTCGCTCGTGGCCACCCATGACTATTACTGGAACCAGCTGGGTTCCACTTCCACTAAGAGCCCCAGCCTAGGTGCAGAGTACCCTGCGGACGCCATCCCTCAGCACCCAGGTCTCCCCAGGGCTGACCCAGGTCCCTGGTGGGTGAACTTCATTTGGGGCAAGTCTATTCTCTCATTCACGGCTACAGTGTTGGAGTCTCCAGAACACTCCGAATCTCCCCAGGCCTCCAGCCGCACGATCACCTGCGACATGGCTCTGGAAGCTACCAGGAAAGCCATGGCAAAGCCCATGCCAGGCCCCAGTCCTGAGTGGCCACCAGCAGGGTTTAGGAGGCCCAGGAAAGCCCTCCCCTCCTCTCCCCTCCCCTCCCGCAGACTAGGCAGGCTGCAGCAAGCAGAAGTAGTTGGGTTGTATACCAATGTTCACAACAGCATTGTCCACAATAGCCAAACTGTGGAAGGAGCCAAGATGCCCTTCAACAGACGAATGGATAAAGAAAATGTGGTCCATATATACAATGGAGTATTACTCAGCCATCAGAAAGGATGATTACTCAACATTTGCATCAACATAGATGGAACTGGAGGAGATTATGTTAAGTGAAATAAGTCAAGCAGAGAAAGACAATTATCATATGATCTCACTTATTTGTGGAACATAAGGAATAGCAGGAAGATCATTAGGAGAAGGAATGGAAAAATGAAGCGGGGGACACAGAGGGGGAGACGAACCATGAGAGACTATGGAGTCCAGGAAACAAACTGAGGGTTTTAGAGAAGGGGGGGGTGGCGGGATGGGCTAACCTGGTGATGGGTATTAAGGAGGGAACGTATTACATGGAGCACTGGGTGATACGCTCAAACAATGAATGACGGAACACTACATCAAAAGCTAATGATGTACTGTATGGTGACTAACATAACATAATTAAAAAAAAAAAGCAGCAGCAGTTGGGTTCTTTTATATCAAAATAGCAACATACCGAAAAGGAAGTTAAGAGAACCCCTCTCTTTACTAGCCAAGCCACACGCAAGCCTTCCTGACACCCTGTAACCCTGTGCCTTGCACCAAGTGGAAAATAAACTACAAGCAGCCAGTAAAAAAAAAAAAAAAAAAAGAATAAATTTCCTCTGAAGAAGGATGTATTAACTTGACCCTTAAAGGGTTCCTTGTATAGGCTGTAGGGAGTCCATGAATACCTAGACATCGTATGCAAATTTGCACATGCCCATGTTAGTATGTGGTGGTCTAACAGTATCTCAGAGAGTTGTTTTGCTAAAAAGAAGTTAAAACCAGGGCACAAAAAAAGGAATTTCTTTGTAATTTAGTTTGAGTTACCACCTGAAGTTCTTAGTTCTTGGTTCACTTCCACAATCCTTGTGGAAGGATTCATTACCCTACTCCTGAGAAAGTTAACCCATGTATCTCAGATCTGGAAAAAAATGGAAATGTTATGTAGCCCATTTCTCTGCCTTCAGAAAGTACTACAGTCTATAAAAAGTGAAAATATATCATTTTTCAAACTCTGCAGAGCAGATTTTAATTATTTTTTGGTAGCCATTCATGGTTCACATTTCTCACCAAAAGGAAGTTCTTCTTTCTGTCAAGCCTAATTCCTTTATGTTGCAAAATAATTTGGTCTCTTATGTTTAACAATCCAGTGTTTTTGGATACTATTATTAAATTCATGTTCAGCTTTCTCTTCCTCAGTACTTTTGATCTTTCCATATTTTCATTCTCATATTCATTAATCATCTTCATGGCTTCCCTCTGAACCCTTTCCAATTCTTTGTATTTGTCTATAAATTCAGAAGTGAGTGCACTGAGAAGAGATTCATAAAACCCTTGGTTGATCGGCAAACTTCCCTATGGTCACTGTAGTTGGTAGGTAATAATAAATTGCCAGAAAATAATAACTATAAGATTGTCCTCTGAGTGTGAAATTATAAAATCAATGCAAAATGGCCCACACAGTTTTACTGGGGGTAAAATCTAGAATCAACAGGGTGATCATTTGATTAATGACTGCACATTAGAGGAAAGATGGTGTCACTTAAGAGAGGTGTTGGTCAGCCATGAAATCTTGAAAAAGAAGAATCACAGAGTCAGGTCTTGGCAGCGACCACCCAAACAGTATCCAGGGAGGAGGGTGTTGGCCAGATTATTCTGATAACCTGGTGGTGCTTGTGTCCTCCTGTTGAAGAGATGACTGCAGTAGGTCTGAGTCCTGTGGTCACTAAGGATTTGATTACTTACTACAGAACCCACAGATGTGACCATGTCACTCGTGTACAAGAAGGAGATCAGCATGACCAGAAGAACCCACTCAGCTCTCCCTATATTCCTGGAAGCCCTAATTTCTGTATTAAACCTCTTTATTCTCACTGTACTTGCCAAATTCTAACTCAGATATCAGATACGATGTGCCTACATTTTTCCAGTTTTTTTTTTTTTAAATCATATGCAACAAATTCATTTTTACTACCTTTGCTTTATTCCGCAACACAAAACGAAAACTTTTGCCTATGAATCCTGAAGGGAAAGAAAACAGGAAGTCCATTGGTTGCTATGCCAATGTTTACTTGAGTAAAGGAAATCTTTTTTTCTTTATTGCACTTTAGCATTTTCTTCCTAGCAATGGAAACTGTAGATAATTAACAAGTATACTATTAGCTTCTACATGGTATCCAATTCAAAAATCTTCACTGACGGCACACCCTTAGCAAATTGTCCTTAACTCATTAGTTCTGAGAATGAAAAGGAACATACTGCTAACACATATCATATCCATTTGAAGAAAGTCTCTCTGAATGAAATGCTACATATCATAAAGGAAACCTAGAAGGATTCACCAAAATGTCTTAAGTGGATAGATCATCAAGAATTTCATGAGACATGGAAGAAGGTTCAAAACACAGGCCAGCACTACTCTTCTTCCCTATCATAGGAGTCAGTTAACAAGCACGGGGTGGACATAACTGATAGCATTTCTCTTCCCAGGGTCTCATGGGCTTCATTTGCAATAACAATTTGGAGAGGGCCGCCACGCATTCAACAGCAATTCATAGATTTCCAACCAGTGACATCCCTAGCACATTTGATGCACAGAAAACATTTTTTCCTCTATATGACAAAATTATTTTCACTATTAACTATGACATGAAACAAAAATAATGTCAAGAAATGTAGACTGAATTCTTTTCTTTATTCATCTTATTAAACATAATCATACTAGAAGTGAACAAATGGATGGATGGATGAACATTCGGTTCTAAAAAGGAAGAAAATAATGGATTGTGTTCTTGTGATCTCAATTTACTCAAGATATTTTTGGGGGAAAAAAAGGAAAAACATATCTACGTTGGTTTGTCATGAATGATTAGCATTACAGTTTCTATTTTTGAGATTTAGCTTCTGCAAATTTAAAAATATTAAACACAAATAAAAACTTCAAGTAGTCACATAAAATAACAGAATTGAAATAATTCAAGTTCTGTTTTGTTGTATTTATGACTATTCTTTAAAACCCACAGTTTAAACACAGGAATGTGTGAAGATACAAACTACAGCGGATGGGGGGCACCTGGGTGGCTCAGTCGTTAAGCGTCTGCCTTCGGCTCAGGTCATGATCCCAGGGGCCTGGGATTGAGCCCCGCATTGGGCTCCCTGGTCAGCAGGAAGCCTGCTTCTCCCTCTCCCTCTGCCCCTGCTTGTGTTCCCTCTCTCGCTGTCTCTCTGTCAAATAAATAAATAAAATCCATAAAAAAAAAAAAAGAACTACAGCAGATGGGAACACCAATGATTCTAAATCATTACAAACTTGAAACAAATACATGGAGCTGAGTCTCATGTGCCGGGGTGGGGGGGGGGGGGGACAACTTCACATCTGGCAGTTCTCTAAAGTAATTTACAAGGAGAACACAATATTCAGTGAGGAATAAGTCTTTTAAAAAGAGCAAATTTGAAGCATATTATATGTATTATATACATTATATATTTAAAATACAACAGTAACTGCTATGCTCGTTTAGATCTCAAGCTAGCAAAAATTTTTTCAGGGAAGAGTATTTTTCCACTGGGAGTGTTTAAACTTGCAGGCTTACAGTGACAATAAATAGCAGAGCAGATCAACGTTCATGGTTTTGTTATTGTTTTTACCTTCCCTACACACACTGCACCTCTTTTTGCTTGTATCTGGGCTAGACTGATCCCACTCACCCAAATTTGATAAGCTACTTCTTCCAATTTAATGATGTTGGATTGCAATTTTGATGGACCCAGGCTCATACAGTAATCTGAAACATTCCCTCCACCTCCATCCATAGATCAAATAATGTTATCTACTTTTTTCACAGAAGCCTACTGCACAAACATTCCTTACTTAGGACCTACACATACCCTTTTGTTGGCAAAGTCCTCAGAATAGAGCCTGAATTCTTGACCAGCTCAAGTTGGATGTCAGCTCAATAGGACATCATGTTTAGAGTCCCACATGTACCCCATTCATCTCCCTCCCAATGTAGTGTCAGTGTGTGACTCCCCTAACGCATCTGTCTTTTCATGGTCTTGCTGAAGCTAACTTGCAAAGGCTCCAGCCTTGTCGCACCTGTTCATTCTCAATGTTGTACACTTTCCTTCCCAAGGAAGTAGAGAGGGGTCAAGTTTGTTCTTACTGCCTCTTCTCTAACCCTAAAGACCTGCCAGATTTCTCTTACATCTTAGAATCATTTTATCTCCTTACTTTGTTTATACACTGCTTATGGGTTTAGAAGAAACTGTTAACTATAATATTTAATCATAAAGTAATTTTCTATTTTTCATCCCTGATGTTCTTGGGACATATTTTTGCCTTTATGAAAATGTACCCTCCTGAGTTTTGATTGTGTTATATTCTGGCTAAGAAAATGAACTTAAAACCTTCTTTGCCAGGGCACCTGGGTGGCTCACTCGTTAAGTGTCTGCCTTCGGCTCAGGACGTGATCCCAGGGTCCTGGGATCAAGCCTCATGTCAGGCTCCCTGCTCTGCTGGGAGCCTGCTTCTTCCTCTCCCACTCCCCCTGCTTCTGTTCTCTCTCTCGCTGGCTGTCTCTCTCTCTCTGTCAAATAATAAATAAACTCTTAAAAAACAAAACAAAACAAAAAATCCTTCTTTGCCTGTTACCTATTTCCAAAAGGAAATTTTTAGCAATAAAAAAAAGTTGTCTGGCTATGGGAAGTTAACTACATTCAAGCCCAGGCAGGCTTTGATTTATTGATTTATTGTATATGGTATGTGTGATTTATTTTATATCATTTATTGTTTATTACATAAACATTGATTGTATAAACATATTAGAGCTTCAGATGTGACCGAAACTATGCCAGGTGCCGGGGATAAGTGATGAACATGGTAGGTAACCAATTCTGGCCACACGAGCTTAGAATCTACAAGGGTCTAGAATTTACATTTTTTACATTACTTATAGAATTATCCAATGTCTGAAGTGACTTCAAGGTGCACATTTGCAAAACCTGTCATAAAAGACTGTGGTTTAAGCAAAGACTTCATTGTCTACGATATGTAAGTACATAGAGTTAGAACATAGACCAGCCAGGGGCAATATTCCGTAATGATTAAGAATTCAGGCTATAGAGTCAGGTGGCCCTAGGTCAAATCCTGGCTCTCCCCCCGCTGTGTGGTAGTGGGCACTGACAATCTACTTGACCTTTCTGACCTTTATGTTCCTCAAGATCAAAGGGGATAAAAATATTATGTATCTCACAGAGTCATTGTGAGGATTAAATAAGATCTGAAGGGCTGAGAACAGCACCCAGCATATAGTAAATGATAAAGGTTAGCCATTTTTATTATCATTTACTACTATGATTTTAATTTTCTACCACAAATGTTTACATAAAAGCCCCATTAGATGACAACTAGAAACCAAATGTAAGAAGTGTTGAAGTAATTTATTCATAAATCTATCAGTCAGAATCCAATCAGAAAAACAGAAACCACGCTGAGGACTTCAGATGGAGGGAACTGACTACAAAGGCGTTGGCAGGGTGAGCAGAGGGGAAAAGGAAGGATTCAGGACACCTGGAGACCAGGAAGCCGGTGATGTGCCTGGGGCTGGCACCTGCCGGCTCACCCTTGCCGCCTTGCTGCTAGAGATGTTGCCACCGCGGCCAAGATGAAAAGCACCACGACTGGGGCCAGAACTGCCCAAGAGGCATGTCGGCTGGACTGGACGCCTGCAGATGTGATGCCGGGGAGCCCACAATCGTCTCTCCCATCCCCAGAAACCACCAGCAGCTGTCAGTCCCTGCCATGGAGTTGGTGCCCGAGGCAGAATCTCCGTACCTGCTGCCTTCTGGTTTTCCACCAGTGCCTCCCATGGGAAGCCCCGGACAGAAAGGGGCCAGGGAGTGCAGCCGGCAGACTACTGCCCCCAGCAGTACTGAGCAGAGAAGGGCAGGCGTGGGGCTGAGGGACAGCAAGTGAACAGCACAGACACTAACACTGACTCAGACCCACGATCAAATCAGAATTGAAGGGTCATCAAGGTAATTTAATTCAACCTCCAGTTGGAAGATACAAATGTAAAGGTTCTCTTTCCTGCCCACTTTTTGTGGTTTCTTGGTAGCTGATTTTGCTTCAGCAAAGTTTCGTGTTTACCTTGGAACAAACACCACCACAGAGTCTATTAGAAGTTTCTATGGAGGATTTTTTAAAAGGATTTTTAAAATGAGAGGACTCTAATGTTTGCAATAGAATTCTAAAACGCCACTCCATCCAGGCTCCTAATCAATGCCTCCAGTTTGCTGTCTTGGTAATGAGCCCTGCAGAGGTGTCAATACCCTCCTCTCTACCTGGGTCACTGAGTAGGGTGGGTAAGCTTTCGAATAGCTTCCCCAGCAAATAAAAACCATGCCAAGAAAAATGATAAGGGGTAATGATTATCGCCCAAAAGATACATAAAGCAGCCTTTGGAAAGCAAGACCAGGGGCAAGGCAGCACAGCCTCATTATGCAGTCAGGAGCAGAAAAAAAGGCAAGTCACAAACTTTTCCTACCTAGTTCTTAAATATTTTTTTTGTACTCAAAAAGCACTGAGGACCAATGTGAGGAGAATATTCATTCAGATGTCTAGCAGCTACTAGACACACATTACCAAAACTGTGTCCTGATATTAGGCCTGAAGCAGTTAGTTCTTCCGGTTAGAATCTGTGTTAATGAAAGTAAGATACAGAGCTAATCCTTAATCGGGCTGGTTACTTTCACACGAGAAATACAGTTGTAGGCTCAGGTGCAGCTGGATTCAGACAAGGATGTGGGTAGATGGTTCGGAAAGAATTCGCATGTAAGTAGAAGTAGGTGGCCACTGATGTGGTAGGGACACATACATTTATTGAGGGTCTTTATGGAGAGACAAGCGTTAAGTCTCCTTCTCCCCCATCCTCTTGCCAAAGTCCCTCCTCAACGTGACTAAGTTTCATTTCCCTAGTGAAATTTTAAAAACCCACCTTTCCCCTCAACCACTTAATACTTCAAAGTGGGCCATATCAAGTAACACATTTGTGAGGTTTACATATTGAGTAGCTAAGAAACAGGGAAAAGCCGTGGGGGTAGTTATGTCAGGGATGCTAGGACTGAGAAAGGAGTGGGACAGAGAGATGGAAAGCATTAATTGCAAATTATGCCTAAAGGGAAGTCATCAAATACATATATTATTTTAAAGGCAACATATGTTCCAGAAAGAACACAGGCTCTGGCGTCACTCAGACGGGGAACCTGAACATGATTTTTTTCATTTCTTGGAACCTTAGGGATAATATAGGTAAAATCACCTGGCACAGAGCAGACCCTTGATAAAAGGTAGCATTCATTTTTTATTATGTACATATAAAGTGTATGGTTGGTCATTATGACATAATAGTTGACCCTGTGAATATAAAAACTGCAGATGCCTCAGTGGGGCACCAAGTTTCTCCTCCCTACACAGCACTGGGAACAGTATTTACATGAATTTGTACAGCCGACCCACCACATTGCCCGTGGGAGCAGGCCTGACCTCCAGTGCACAGTCAACAGCCCAGGCAACAATACCAAGAAGTCAAGGAAGGAAATTCGGCCTGTGTGCTCCT
Organism: Ursus americanus; assembly: GCF_024610735.1. Taxonomy (NCBI): domain Eukaryota; kingdom Metazoa; phylum Chordata; class Mammalia; order Carnivora; family Ursidae; genus Ursus; species Ursus americanus. The sequence continues at coordinate 2,659,811 of NC_142155.1, read as the reverse complement.
GAAATTTTATAATCTCTTATCAAAGTGATAATTTGAAAGATTTGAACCAGGTTGTTCATGTTTCCAACAAAACAAAACAAAACTTTGGAGATAGCACCAGATAGTGGGGAGAACGTGGGAGCAGAAGGAGAAAACGTCCTCTGGCCTCATCTCAGCCACTAGCTCTCTGTGCCATTCTGTTCTCTTTACCACAGGAAAAGCCCCTTAAACCAAGTATCCAGGGAGGGCTTCTCAGAGGAGGTGAGATCTGAACCGAGACAAGAAGGAGCCAGGTATGGAATGAACTGACAAAAGAGCCTGTGGGATGCAGCAGACAGCAGCTGCAAAGGCTCTGGGGCAGGAGGAAGTGCAGAGTGTTCAAGGAACAAGAAGGCTCATGAGGCTAGGGCATCATGAGGCTGGAAGCATGTTTCAAACTGAGGTCCAAAAGCAACAGGGGTTTGATCACGTTGGGCCTTAGGTTTTATCCAATAATCAATGGCAGACCCCTGGAGGGCTTGAAGCACAGGGAGGACATGAGGTGAATAATGTTTTTAAAGACTGTTCTAGCTGCTGTTCAGGGTATAGTGTAGGGAGCATGAGTGGAAGCAAGGGGGTTATTTAAATCCTATGGCAGCAGTTAGGCAAGAGGTGATGGTGGCTCAGTCTCAGGTGGCAGCAATGGAGAGCCAGACAATGGGACGAATTCTGGTTCTATACTGGAGTAAGATCGAGATATATCATTTGGAAGAACTGGATATGTGGGATGATGGAGGGCTGCTCAAAGACCACCTTGGAACAGGCAGAAGTTTGTGTTTAACCAGGGTTGGAGTTTCCCCAGCTGAATATATTAGAGGAGACATGGGCAAGAGTGAGGGCTTGTGCAGGACAGTGAATCTTCAAAAGTAGCCTAGAATCTTAGGACAGAAGTGAGGATACAGGTAGATAGGTGATGGAGAGTGAAGAAGCATGGAAATGAATGGATTGAAGGCTCTATCATCAGCCGTTGACATGCAAGTGCTAGGTAGGTACCAGCATTCTAACTTTTGGTAAATTATTCAATAGTTTTTCAAAGCCTCAATTTCCTCATCTGGAAAATAGGAGAAATAATTCCTACGTTACAGAGCCACGGTTGGTATTCAATTAGTTCCCGTGTATAAAGCATTCCCTGTAGAGCCTGGTATCTAGTAAGTGCTCAGGAAATGAAATAATTTATAATCACAAACCCCCTTCTAACTCCCTTCCAGTTTCTCTGAGCTCCAGATCCCCTGATCAGTACTTACGCTACACCCGTGGAAATTAGAAAGTGATTGTCCTTTTGAGTTAACTCCCCCCATCTAGTGATCGGGTAAAGGCAAAGAATTTCAAACACAGAAATCTATCATCATTTGTCAGTGTTCATAACACCTCTATCCCAGGTAAGTTCCATTTAGCAAAGTGTCACTCAGTTAAAAGAGGACGCTGGGAACCATTTAGACATCTTTTACTTTTAGGAAATAAAGCAACCCCTAGACTCAGATCCCAAAGGTGCCATTACCAGCAGAGTCCATGTGTCTGTCTCCCGGACTTTATGTTGCTCTCCTCTGACTGGTTCTCCAGAACAATGCCCCATGTCTGTCTTAGAGAACCCTGTTCTCCTAGGACAGGCCTCTGGGAGCAGGTCAGTCATTTTCAGAAGCTGCATTAACCTTTCAGGCACCATTTAGTGGATTAATGTTTTGATGCACTAAATAGTACCCTAGTGGTCCATTCAGATATGATGCAGCCTTTAAGGGGAAATTGGGCTAAAAACTTTTTTGTTTCCTAGAAAAAAAGAGCCTTAATATTTGCATTTGTCTTCACAACAGTTCTTTAAGGACCCCATGAGGCAGTAGAACCCATTATGATTCTGGTATCAAGGGAAAGGAATAAAACCGGCACAATGGTATTAAGAGCAATGCAAGTGATGTGATGTACTGTGTGGTTTAAAAGGACAATTTAGAACGATGCTTTTCTAAACTGGCAAGTATTGGCCTTATTTTACAAATATACATGCGAAAAGATAGACATGTTCAGTGATCTAAAAATGTAATTTCTCCAAGTAATCAATGACGTTTTTCAATAGCTAACTCTCACTTGCGCACTTTTTCTGCACTAGATGTATTCCAAGCACTTCGTATTGTTTTAATTATTTCCTCTTTACAGCAACCTTCCGATTCAACTACTATCATGCCTGCAGTATGGATAAGCAAACAGATGCACAGAGATGTTAAATGACTTGCTTGTATAGCTAGCAGGTGGTAAAATCAAGATTCAAATTCAGACAGCCAAGCTTCATAGCCTGGCCTCTTAATCATGCACTCTAACCATGTTTTTCAAACTTTTTTTGGCCATGACTCACAGTAGAAAGTACTACTATCCTGTAAACTGGTAGAAAGAATTTTACAGATAATACTTATCCTAACAATTGGGAATACCTTTCAGTATTTTTTTTATCCTTTTCCATTCTGCTTTTAATAAATGCTGAGACTCCCTGAATTTCTTTTCTGACTCAGTAATGGATTGGAATCCTTGGTTTTCCAAACACTGCACTAATTATGCTGCCTCCCAAACAAAAGAGCCTGGGATTCATAAAGAACCTGCACTGAAATTGAATGGAGGCTGAAACTGGCTTCGCTCTCATTTCCTGCCCATCCTCCAAACCTCACCTGTGCCGTTAAACAATCAGCCAGCAGGGGAAGATCAGGGAGAGGAGGAAGGATTGATTCACCGAACTGTCCTAATTCCTCCTCAGTTGTTTCCTTTCTTTTGTTATACCATTCAAATTATGCCTGGACCATTTTAATATAGAATAAAACACATCACCCAAAAATCCAATTCCCGTAAGCCCTAGAATAATGGCATTTTTTACTAATGAAACATGCAAACTACTGTCAAGTCCATTAATAGCCTCAATTTTTAATCTCTCAGATGATGGAACATTAAGGTTTCCATAGCAGCAGATGCTAGCTGTTGGGGGATCCCAGGCTTTCAGTTGTGTGACAATTAGGGTGAAGCATCGCCGAGAATTTCCAGTGTTTCTGTGTCTTCATTATGCAGCACTCAGTGTTGCTGGGTTTTTTTTAAAGCACTGATTATCATGATGTATTAGTTTAAGGAGCTTGACATGTTGGTACCTACCCTGGGAGAAGATAGTAATTTCTTGCAGCCTATCACCAGGAGCTGCCTGACATATCTGGAGCGATGATCTGGGGATGATCATTATCCTCAGTGTTTGGGTTATAAATTAATAAAAGTCTTGGTGATTCAATTATAGACCATTTGTATTCCAGGACTCTAATGATTTTTGATGAGGACAAAAACCCAATGCTCTAAGACAAGACCATGAAGGCCTTCTTCATCTCTAATACCCATATATCAGAAGGCTGCAGTATATAAAGCCTAGTCCGTTTGATAAAAATTAACAAGTTTTTTGGATTAAGTATAGCTAAAGGAAGAAAGACACCAAAAGAGTGGCAAAAACAAATTTGACTATTGAGTTAATACCAGCTACTATCTAACGTCATTGATCATAGGGTACACAGAATAAGATCACCAAGCGCTAACTTCACTAATTTGAAGGGCACAATTGAAGTTACTTTTTGTAAAGAAAGGTGGGGGTGGGGAGGAAGGGAGGAAGAGAAGGTTGGAGGGGGCAAGTAGGAGTATTCCCACTTTTCAAATGTAGCCCATATAAACTACCGCATTCACATACAACACCCTATAAAATAGGTTATCAACGGTTTCATTTCACCGATAAGGTGACAGAAGCTCAAGGATATTGTGGCAGAGTCAGTGCTGTATGTTAATCAAACCTAGAAACAGAAATATCCTCTTGGACACACAGATCCATAGCTAGACCACATTTTTTACCCTGCTTTGCAATTAACTAAGATCGCACAAGTGAGTTCTAGCCAGTTAAATACAGGAAGCAGTGGGATCTCTCCAGCAACCTGTTTGCTGGATGTTGATGCCCAAAATGATCTTGTAAGCCATGTGTTGAAGATGGGAAATACATCTGTCAATCTAGTTCTCTAAATGACTATGTAGAAAAAGATCCCCCGGAAGACCCATACTAGAGTGATGAGAACAATTAATATACTTTTAATAGGTTAAGTCCCTGATATTTTTACATTGGGATTCTTGTTGAGCACCAACAGCAGTGTTAATTATCCTGCCTAATTTGGAAATTAATACTTTTGTTGCAAGAGGCTACTGTGACACAAAATAAATGGCATTAGCAAAGAAACTAAACATGCCAGAAGAATGGCAGTCAGTGTTATACTGTGGCCAAACATTTGGGAAAATTGCAATATTGCTGAAAACAGATCATTTGCTTACTGAAGTGGCATTCTGGTAGGAAACAGTTAGAAAGAATGAACGGATTAGTGTGTGTTGATAAACTTGGCTGGGTTTGGTATGAAAGTAAAAGAAAAAATGACGTACATAGGTGAAAACTGGCCAGTGTGTAGAAATCTGGCCAGGATTGGAAAAGCCAACTGCCTTTCTATCCCAATTTAAGATTTGAGGATTAAGATCAAAACAGCCTTTGAGCCAAAGAAATCTTTAAAACCCAGTCCCACAGCAAAATCACCTTAAGAATGTGGCCTTCCCTCTCCAGATTAATGGCCTCAAAATATTCACCATTTAATTGAGAGAGAAAGGATCGGGGAAGGATAGAAGGAATCCAAGAAATAAAATAATTTGCAAATCATACCTAGTAAAGAATTTGTTATGAGGTTACTGGCCTGTGGAATGACTGGAAGAAAATAGATCAAAAGTTTTTAAGGGAATTTCATTACCAAAGGAACCACAGCATGGATTTAGAAAGTCTTTGACTCTTTGGGACTTAAAATAATCCTTGAATCTTCGATCTTCCACATGCAGGGAGCTCTACAGCTTCCAACAAAGGCCTATCAAATGTCCCTTTCAGATGTGGCCAAGAAGAGGAATAAAAAGGAAGAACTCCCTAGAGAATGGATCCAGGAGCCATGAGGTACCGACTGGAAAGCAGAATCAAGTTTAATCAGGGGCTAATGAGGACCTGGAAAATTTCATAAGGCCAGCCCCATGGGATTACCACATTGCTCTGCACCAGTGACTGCTGCAGCTTCCATTCTTCCCTTTGCAGAATGGAAGTGTCTATTGGCCAGCCTCCCCTTGCTTTATCATTGCATGTTGTCTTTAGAGTTCGAAAGTCACCACGTCATGAAATGTCATGTCTCTAACGCCCATACCAGCCTGAGGTCCTGGACTTTGAGTGGATGCGGTAGCTGGACAGGACTGTAGATTACATAGCTTGGGGTTGTGCAGCTATGTATAGAAAGAAAAGTAAAACAGATATTTGGTAACCAAATGGGAGTACTAAGGCAAAGACAATGCTGTGCTCACCAAACACATTTCCTTTTCTTTCTAGGCACATAGTCCAGCCTCCTTCACAGATAATAGGGTCATTCAACCATCCTAACCAAAGAAATATTGGTGGAATTGATGTATACACTACATTCAGACTTTGCTCATAAAATCTATGGCACAATCTTCTACTTTCTTTCCCCTTCCTACCCCTGCCGTTTGGATGTCAACAACCGGGGAAAACTTGAGAGCTACACATTAAAGATGACAGATTATTCCTCAACCTGGGTTAAAAGGTTGTATGGAGAAGAGTGCCTACTCCTTCACTCTAACACACACTGGACTCCACAAGAATGATTATAATCCTCCCAAACTGGAAGCAGCTATAGAGTGTTCCTCAATAAATGAATGGATAAATTAACTGCGGTAGACCCCTACAATGGAATATCATTCAGCAGTAAAAAGGAATGAGTTATCAAACCATGTAAAGACATGGATGAATATTGAATATACATTGTTAAGTAAAATAAGCCAGTCTGAAAAGGTCAATCTATATCATTCCATTTATATGAGGTTCTGGAAAAGGCAAAACTATAGAGATGATTGATCACTAGTTTTCAGAGTTTAGGGTAAGGAGAAGGTTTGGTAAGGGCTGAATAGGTGAAGCAGAGGGGATTTTTTATGGCTATGAAACTATTCTGTGTGATACCATAATAGTGGATACACAACATAAAGTATGAAAACCCACAAAATTTTACAGTACGGAGAGTGAATTTTATTATATGCAAATTAAAAAGAAATCATTTAAGAGGTCAGAGGATCACAGGATGGAATGCAGATTGTGATAAAATAATCTAACTGTATTAAAAATGTATGAAACTCACTGAAGGGATAAGAGATGCTTACTTATATAATTCTGGAAATAAGGGAAGTCTTTAAGACTAAAGACAGAAGGAACTGTGCCCAAGCGCTACTCTATAGTTGTTAAATTGTTTCACACAGGAATATATGTTGAAAACTCTAAAACTGGTATATATGTAGCTAAATAATTAAATAAATGGATAGCAGATGATGAAAGCAGGGTATCTCACTATGGGAGTGGGAGGTTACACACAAGCAAGGAGAGAAGTCTAGAATGATCCATGCAGTAATGGACTAGAGTGGGAGACATCAATACGAACTTATGTTTAGCTTAATATAGACCCAAGTGATGACATATAGAAATATTTACAGATATATGTAAACACATGGGTTGGTATATATATTTATATTTCCTTGCTCTGCCAGCTGATAGTGCCTAGAAGCAACAATATTCCAATAACAACAAGCAAAACTGGCATCCAGATCTCTTCTAATACCACCCTCCAATAAAAAGAGCCAAGATTACTTGGGAAAATGACTGGTTCTAGGACTGGAGCAGGAAACATGCAAGATGAACTACGGCAATATCTAGTAGTGCCAGAAAGTTAGGAAATGCTTAAAAACAAAACAAAACAAAACACACAATGGTGAATTACATCAAAAGAAATAGGAGTTGATTGAAAGAGCTCCCAATGGTCAGAGCTGGAACAATTTAACCAACAAAATAAAGTATTGGATTCTATCTCACAGTATAAAATAAATATCCACAGGTCCATAATGATAAAAAGAAGTGATTAAATTAACAAATGAAAGAGAAGAGACACATCTCCCACGCAGAAAAATTCCAAATAATCTAGGTAGACACTCCACTGTCAAAGAAGGATAGCATAGGTTCCCACTCCTTAACTGTGGACGGTGCATAGTGACTTCCCCACAAAGAAAATAGTAAGGAACAAGGGAAACCCAGTAACTACAGTGGAGAAACATGAAAAACTATCTGAGCCAGGTGATCAAGGTCAACATCAACAGTCATGCTGATAGTATATATTCTTAATATGATGTCATAAAAATGGCAATTTACCTCTTTGTCTTCCCCAAAACTCAAAACTCCAGCCTAATCAAAAAAAAAAAAAAATCGGACAAATCCCAACTGAGGAGCATTCTACAGAATTAATACCTGACCAGTTTTCCTCAAAACTGTCAAAAACAAGGAAAGTCTGAGAAACTGACACAGCCAGGAGGAGCCTAAAAATACCTAACAACTAAAAGTAATGTAGCGAGATGCTGGGGTGGCTGTCAATTAAGTGTCTGCCTTTGGCTCAGGTCATGATCTCAGGGTCCTGGGATCGAGTCCCGCATTGGGCTTCTTGCTCAGTGGGGAGCCTGCTTCTCCCTCTGCCCTCCCCCTGCTCATGCTCTCTCTCTCTCTCTCTCTCTCTCAGATAAATAAATAAAATCTTAGAAAAATAAAAATAAAAAATAAAAGAAATGTAGTATTTTGGCTGGAACAGACAAAAGATATTCACTGGATAAAAATTAAGGTAATCTGAATGAGGTATCGACTTGAGGAAAAAATAGCAATGTCACATTAATTGTTCCAAATGCACCATAACAATGTAAGATGAAAATAATAGAGAAAACTATGTTTGGGTATCTGGGAATTCTTTGTACTATCTTTGCAACTTCCTATAAATTGACATTCTAAAATTATACGTTCATTTAATTTAAAAAATGTGAAAGTATAATATTACGATCACTTATTCTTTTATTCTTTTGTTAACTCTTTCTCAAGCTAAATTGATGGGGTTGGATAGGAGGTTTATAAGTTTACTTCTATTTCTGAAATTCTGTGATTTCATGACATAAATCTGCCAAGAAATTTATCACACGCAAAAAAATCCTAAGAATATTGGCATTAAGAGCCTAGTAATCTTACTATTAACTTTTTTGGTTCAATTCAATACCTAGGAAAAACAATCTAACTTAACTTCCATGTTTTTTCTTGACAATAACCAATATGCAGTGTTTGCCAGATCTTTCCTCCATCATCACAAATGTAAAAAGTCTCTTCTAATGTAGAGTGTTTACTGAGAATGAGCTAGCACAGCATGGGAAAAGAGTGGTTATTTTTAAGCGGGCCCATTATATTCCTCTGGAGAGCAATGGTGTACATATTCAAGTAAATTCATTAGGACAAGGGCAGATGATGAAAGAATATGACTGAAAGGTACTGCTGGGGATTCACATTAGAAAGCTGGATTACCAGTGGCAGGCTAGCCCTGTGGGAACACCAAGAATGGAGAATGGAAGAGAAAAAAAGAACTTCCCTATTTCTTCTCTAAAATAAGAGTCACCATTTCCTAAAGCTGTACTGTAAGAAATGGATGGGGGACAGGCAGGGTGTGGTAATGATTATGAAGATTCTCAGATGGGGGTTGAGGGAAGGATGGGTGATCTGCATCAAGAACATACAATGGATGAAAAACTGTTGAGTAATTGTAGCCAACACAAAATATGTCCCGTATTTAGTCAATTGAACAGAACTAGAGTTCAGCCTGAGACTAGCTTACAAACAAGGATCTCCTGAGTGATGGGGTAAGAAGACTTGGGGAACTACTGTTTGTAACATCTCTGCTTCTGGCAGAAAAGGGGGGGGTCTTTTTTTTTTTTAAGAAACTGGTGACTTTAATATTCACATCTTTTTAAAAAAAACTGTCAAGTGGAGATTTAAGAGAAGCTAAGAAAAGACTGAGTTGAAATCAGAAGAACCGTGTTTGATTTACGCAATCAGTATTTTAAAACTCCAAACAAGCAATACATTTTTATTAAGCACTTGTTTGCTCCTGTATTATATTCTACTCTTTAGAGATTATAAGAAGAATGTAAAACAAGGTCCCCCTACTGTGAGGGGAACTTGACCCCAATCTAAGAGCAGAACCAGAGCAGGAAACCAGATATGGAAAATTAGAGAACCCAACTGCTTGGAAACATCAGAGCAAGAGGATGTCAAGAGATGGGCTTACTGGAACAAAGGCCAGTAAAAAATAATTAAAAGTCTGAGTCCTAAAATATGTTTAAAGAAATACATTTTTATTGTTTATGGGTGCTTAAAGAGAATTATGCAATAAATGAAACCTTTAAGAAAGAGGTAAATGCAGTCCTGCCTAAATGACCAGTTACCTGGAAAGGCATGCCAGTAAATCCCCAGGCAGAAAGAACACAATCTTGCAAGCAGCCAGGTCCAAACATTCCCAAATCCAAAAGATAGTCACAGCATCCCTTTACTGTGCTCTCTAGATCCCTGTCAGGTTGTTCAGCATATCCACAGATGGATACCCAAAAATCTATTTTCCCACAGTCTTCCCATAGAATCTCAGCTTCTCCCAGCTACTGCTCATTGTTATCAAAGCCATGGGAAACGATTTCTGGATCCATTCTGGGAGAGCAAGCGTGGATTCTTTATTCTTCAGAGTAGGGTATGTGAAAGACAAAAAAAGACCCTGCTTTTGCCAATACCCATCACTTCTCAAGGCATTATTTTTCTGGAAGAACTCACCACCACTTATAATGAAGAGGTGAAAGAATAAAAGAGGCAAAAGGAACAGTTTATTATGTCATGTATACACAGGTTTGTGGTGCTACGATACTTGAAAATGGTGTGTTCATCGAATGGGTTTTTATGTATTCTTTCTGAAGTATCATATTTATGCTATCTCTTTAATAGAGAAAAATCGTGGTTTTCTATAGAAGCGCGTAAGATATTTTCAGTTTCAATTCTATCAGAATTATCAAAATTCGTTATGATGGGAGACCCCATTAGTGAGATATTATACTATTAAGACACTCTTTTTATAACTCTGTTCTTTTGAGTCATCTGCTTGCTCTCTGTAATATTTTTATCTCTCCAGCAAATGCTCACATTTCAGCCTTAAACCAGAAATATTTTTTAAAAAGGCATTGTTTTAAGAAGATATAAAATCGCTTTCAAAATATAACTTTTTAAGGATTTGACTTCATGCAAATGAAAAGCCCAAATATAGCTTCAATGCTGTTATAACGAATAAAATGAGAAACTCCCACAAAGAAATTAAAAAAAAATCCTAGTCCCAAATGAAGACCTGCTTATTTGTGGCAGCACAGCCAAAGAATGTGCTCATGCCCTGGAAATTCTCAGTAACCAGCTTTTCTCTATAACACTTGTCATAGATGCTTTCTTCAAAGAAAGAGATCCTTTTTCCAGAAGCAGCCCTCTCTTTAGAGACAAATCACTCTGTGGTGTTTGTGTGTGGTGAAAGGGGAGGAAGGAAGGGGGGGGTCCCTGCACCCTTTCCCTCGAAAACCTGACTCATCCCATTCGAGGGCCACTTTATTTCTGTTGAGCCCATGGTAATAAGGTAAATGACTAATACAAGTATATTGTGTTTTCCAGAATGGGATTATTCCTTTGCTTTTATCTTACTAGTTTACTATTTAAGATTTTATATTTAAAATAAAAATATAATACAGCATATTATATTAAATATTGGAATAAAATGTTTTCTGTTAAATGTATTTCACCTTCATAGACAGAAATTTAAAATACTGAAACATGTAATTTAGTGAGATTAGTAAAGGGATAAGGAAGTACCTCTTCAGACAAATCTCAAATATAAAAATAGTTCCCAAATAAATTCATCATTCATTCAACTGAAAAACTTTTATGCCAGACACTACTCTAGAGAAACAAAGCTTAATAAGGTCTAGTGTTGGCCCCTGGTCTCAAGAAATTTACTAGCTGGCAAAAAAGACAAATACGTAAACAATTAACGAGGTCCTTAGAGTGAGCACTAATCCAACCTGACTGATGTCCTCATAAGAGGAAATTAGGACACAGAAGGAAACCAGGAGTACCTAAGCACAGAGGAATGACCCGGTGAAGAAGCAGCAAGAAGGCAGCCATCTGTAAGCCAAAGAGAGACACCTCAAGAGAAACCAAGCCTGCCAGCACCTTCTTCTTGGACTTCCATCCTCCAGTACTGTGAGAGTATAAATTTCTGTGGTTTAAGCCATGCTGGAGTATTTTGCAGCCTGAGCAAACTAACACAACTCCCCAATCACCCACCCTACTCCCCCACCCCAACCAATAGAAAATTCTGATTCCACTGAGGTTAGGCAGGCACAAATCTGAATGTTATTTATTTATTTATTTATTTATTTATTTATTTATTGTATCAAAACAAGTAGCTTTATTCTCTCTGGCGGGTTTCTTTTTGTTTTGGGGTAGCAGCCCCTGTGAGGTCAATGGTCATGTTATAGTGCAAACTACAGCGGTGTCTGCAGCTGCCCCATGTCTCGTCCCGGCGTCTTCTCTGAGGGTGTCTGTGGGGAGGGTCTGGTGCTTGTGCTGTCCTCAGGGCCCTCCGTGGTCTGTGGGCTACTGCTCTGGTGGCCACTGTGGAGCGCCTGGACCCTCCTGGTTCCCATGGGTGGCATGCTGGCACCTATGGCCACTGAGCCCAGTCCACATTGCCCCCTTTGTGGTACCCTAGTGAGCACCCTCAAGGGTCTTTGCATCAGAGCCCCCCCTTCCCACTGGCCTGATGGCTCCTGTCCCCTGGGTGGGGAGAAGCTCCAGTGGGCGGTCTCGCGTTCCCCACTGCTGGCGGAGGATGGGACGGGATGCTCCCTGGGATCCTTCCCGGATCCCCCTGCCATTGCTGGGCTTCCCTCCACCTCCTCCCGGTGTCTCTCAAAAGGGAGCCCGGAAAAAAAAATCTGAATGTTTTAAAAGCACACAGGTGAATCCCATGCCCTCTTAGGGTGACATCTTGAAAAAGGCAGCTACCAAAGAGAACTGTGTGGTTTGCCAAAGAGATCTCCTTCCTACTGCATACCTTCACCTATCTTCTGAATATGATCTCAACCACCACTGTGCTGCTTTCTTGGTTTGGAGAGGTTTGGGACCAAAGATGACTGCTCAGACCTGACCCCAATCATCACACAGATGGAGCAGAGCAAAGGAAAAGGAAGCCGCCTAGGTCCGTCGATCAGAATGGGCATCCTACACACTTTCCCGCTATGACCCTGCAATTCAAACCTCATGGACGCACTGCAGCGTCAAGCTTATTTCCATTTGCTGTGACTCTCTCTTGGGGCTTCTTTCAGTTCTCTAACTCTGGGTTGTAGTTAAGTTTATCAAGCACTCCTGAAAAAAAAATCACTTCCATTATCTGGGAAGTTCCTACAGAAACAGTCCTTTTATAGATCAGGGTTTTCAGAAACAGTCCTTTTATAGATCAGGGTCTTCAAAATCTGACACTAATGATGTAAACTTGTCCCAAGGCACCTGGGCACTTGGTAACAGAGCGAGCCCTCAAGCAAAATTGTGAGGTTAGAGAAATGTGTCTTCAACATTTTAGCCTCTTCTGTTTGCCATTATCTCAGTGAGGCCACTCACTAATCCTGGCTCCAGATGTAGGTGGCTCTTCTGCATTCTACTGACATTTGATTTGAAGAAAGTTCTCCTAAAATTCATTTATTCAGTCGTTCACTCACCCAGTGCTTACTGAGTTTCTTCTCTGTTGCTGCTGGCCACTGAACTAAGTGGTAGGGATACAATAATATTTTCTGCTCTTTAAGAGATTATAGCTGGGGGCAGGGAGAGGGGATTCAGCAAATACTGTTACCAAAGAAGATATAATTACACAGAGATTTAAAAAAAAAAAAAAGGAGCAAGGGTAAAAACAAGGGCTATGAGGGTGCAACTCAGAGCCCACCTGAAGGAACTCTCCCAGGAGAAGGGGAAAAGTCCCCTTCCCGTCTCAAGCAAAGGCGGATGTGGCTAGCTCATGAAGTGCCAGCTGGTGGGCTGAGGCAGAGAGCTCGGCACACACGTCTTCGGAACATGAACCCTAAGAGGGAGGTGGGAACCAGACTATGCAGGGCCTTTATCATGGAGCTGGAATGGGGGCAGCTTCCCGTTCGGGAAATCATCTGGTTAATAAGAAAAAAGATCAGCACACCATTTGGACTCCAGTGTGATCACAAAGAGCCATAGTAGATTTACTGACCAAGTACATTACAAATTGCTATCGTAGGTCATGGCTTGTTGATAGGACTGCTGTTTAGCACAAAAGCAGTTTTTGAAAGGAGCCCCAAGCACGACAGGTTTTTTTTCTTAAGCAATCCACATGAGACTGTTTTTTTTATTGTATCAGATGTCACAAGGATGACCTCGTTTTATCCACCATTCAAATGGAATATGATTTTTTCAACCAAATTTAGCAAATGGAAAATGTGTAAACATTTAGGAAGGTAACTTCTCTGAAATAGCAATACTGGAAGCAGATATGTTCTATGGAGGGCTTTTCCAAGCCGGCCTTTTGTAGAAGACTTGTCTGTACATGCCTGGCTTATCTCCCCTAGAAGATGAAAATAATATCTAATCCTGGCCTAGGAACTGTTTCAGGGCTGACTACACCCAATCCCCACCTCTTTTCTCTTCGAAAGCAAAACTATACATTTCCCCATCAACAACAGCCAGTGAGCAGGCACAAATGCTAAATGGGAAATTAACTTAGAGTGGGTGAGACAGACTACTAAAATTCTGACTATCCTACTAAATTTAGCCAAGGAAGATCCATCTATGCCAATTTAAAATGGTTCCCAGGAGCTGCCTGATCACACATTTCAGCAAAAGACGGAGGACCAAAATAGAGAAAGGAAATGTAGCTCTTCCCTGCATCGAAATGTGCTTCTAATTAAGGTATCTATCCACACCCTGCTTTACAGAAGAAATAAATAGCTCTTTTCTGCTGGACAAGGATTACTATGTTTTCTGCTGAATTCACTCTGGCTTGCTGACTCTTTACTTCTCTTAGCCATACAGACCCAGATGGGCTGGAGCTACGGAAAGGGAAGGAGATTCAGAATTGCCACTATGCCAGGGGGAAATCCCACCAGTATTTTTTTTTTCATGAATTTCAGTTCAACATTAAAATGTACCACGTATACATTTGTTAAATGTATTAAGTCAACTCCTTCTTCTACAGTACTTCTCTCCCTAGCTCCAGTTCCATGTTGCAAAGACTGCTTAATCAATATAATTAGTAGTTTCTTTTTGCAAATATGTTTTCTTTCATGCTTCAACTACCACCAGCATAAATAATAATGTTAGAAATGAATGATTGCACAGGTGTGACTTTGATCTGGAGATTGTGAAGATGATATTTCTATTATTTTAGAAACAGCCACCACATAGAGTGTGTTTTCAGTTGTTTAGCACATTGCCATAATTATACAACCTATGGCTTTGGAATCAAGACTCTGAAATAAATGTGTAGTTCTACCCCTGACTTTCTACATAACCTTGACAAAGACATTTACCATGTCTTGGCTCAGTTCCTCTATCCATAAAACGGGGATAAAAATATTGACTTTACTAATAGGGCTATGATTCAGATTAGTTATCCCAGCTTTGCAAAGTGCTTTCAAAAATCATCAGGCTGCAATAATCACACTCAAGCAAAGGATGTACTTATTCTGCCCATCCTTCTAAATACCATCCTTTCCCACTCAAAGCAGTCATTCTCTTCTCCCACATAATAGATTCTCTCAGGTGAGAAAATAGCCTAATGTCTGATATCATCAGGCACCCCTTCTGGAATAATCTCATGAAATGTGAGGCAATACATAAATCAGTAACTGAAACAAAGTTAGAATTAGATTTTTATACCAATGGCCTCTTTTTATTAGGATTACACTGAGTTTTTTTAGACTCCTGGTTTTTGTAATATGTCAATATTGTCATCATACTCATCATCATCAATGTTTATTGAATGTTAACCAGCTGCCAGGCACTGGACTACCTCATTTAGTCCTCAAAACAATGCAGTGAGTGAATTGTCATTATTATCCCCATTTTACTGGAAAGGTAGTTGAGGCTTACAAGGATCAAATAACTTGAAGTCACAGGACTTGTAAGAGGTAGAACTGGAATGCAAACTTGGTTCTAATGATCCCAGAGACCCAGCTTTTTTTTTAAATAATTTTTTTCATCTATCTATCTATCTATCTATCTATCTATCTATCTATCTATCTATTTATTTATTTATTTAAAGTAGGCTCCCCACCCAGGGCACAGCCCAACATGGGGCTTGAACTCACAACAATGAGGTCACGACTTGAGCAGAGATCAAGAGTCGGATGCCCAACTGACTGAGGCACCCATTTTTTTTTAAAGATTTATTTATTTATTTTAGAGAGAGAAAGCATGAGCAGAGCAGGGAGAGGGAGAGACAGAGAGAATCTCAAGCAGACTCCATGCTGAGCTTGGAGCTCAACATGGGGCTTGACCTCATGACCACTAGATTGAGACGTGAGTCAAAACTAAGAGTCAGCTGCTCAACTGATTGTACCACTCAGGGGCCCCAGAAGCCCAGCTTTTAATAACTTTGCTATATTCCCATCATACTAGTCTTTGTGACTAAATTACACAGCAACCAAAAGTAGGAAATATTTATGGAAATAAAGAAGACATCAAGAAACTGATGTTACTGCTGGTGCAGAAAATGCCCCAAACTAAAGCAGCTTTCAAATTAAGAGAGTCAAACAAAACTATACTCAGCTGAAAGAAGAAAAGTCAACCCTCAGAGAGAATACAGTTAATTCTTCCAATCGAACAGTAACACCATGAGTAGAAAATACTTTTATATTGAATATATCTGATATATTATTTTTCACATGTCCCCTAAATTATTTAAAAATATAATTAATGCTTTTAAAATAAAAATTAAATCTGTAAAGGGTGATTAAAAAGATACTGCATTAAGTTGAGCATTAAAATAAATGAATTTTAAATTTCCTTCTATCTTAAAAGTTCAATGATTCTCTGAATGATTGGTGAAAACATAAATTAATTGAACAGCACTGTTCTGTGCATGTACTGTATGAGATTACTTTCACCTTTCTCACGGAAGCTTTTTAAAACTTCTGCACTGCCCATTAGTCTCCTACAATTACTCAGAATTCCTTCCTCTCACAAAGTAACTTTCATTAATTCTTCAATGAACAGACAATTTGTCAACCATGCCAGGATATTTTTGATACTGAAAGGGGACCAGAAATTTGAAATTATACATTGCTCTGAAAAACATTTATTTATTGAAAATAAATTGTTTTTTAAATTTAAAAATTGGCAGATTTATAGTTATACTTAGAAGCTATTTCCAAAACTAAAATTCTTTATGAGAATTAAAAAGACATATATATTTAAAGTCAATTTTTCAAAACTTCTTTATATTGATAATCTGAATATTCAAAAATAATATAAACAGAATAATCAACCAGGGGCGCCTGGGTGGCTCAGTCGTTAAGCGTCTGCCTTTGGCTCAGGGCCTGATCCCGGAGTCCTGGGATCGAGCCCCACATCAGGGTCCTCCACTGGGAGCCTGCTTCTTCCTCTCCCACTCCCCCTGCCTGTGTTCCCTCTCTCGCTGGCTGTCTCTCTCTCTGTCAAATGAATAAAATCTTAAAAAAAAAAAAAAAAAAGAATAATCAACCAGTGTCTGACCTATATCTATTCTAAATACTTACTGTAATGTTAGTATTTTTCTAAAAAAAAATTCAATATTCTAGAATTTCTTTTTCATGAAATCGCTTTGCAATTTTCGAGATGCATAAAATTTATTCAGTTTACATATTTGAAATTGTTGACACTTTCGATTGACTCTTCTCTGTCAATAACAGCAGTTTTCATCAAATGAGTTCTCTAAATTTATGATCCTTTTTAAAGTTCCAGCTGGTTTAGATGCTACAAAATTTTAATCTTCCTCAATTCCATTCCATTCTCGCAAAGAATATAAATTCATTGTTCAGAAACAATTCTCCATGGATATCCCACATTATTGCATGTCTTCAGAGTGACAAGTGACTATCTTTTGTTCTAGAATACATTTTCAAGGATATTTATATAGAGAACAGCCTTGAAAGATAGGGATAATGTCTCCCTCCAGAGCGGAGGACAGTATTAGAAGATGAAGATAGTATCTCTCTTCGAAGCAAAATTCAGGCATATTTATGCCCATTATAAAAGATTCAGGTCCTCTAACATCAAGATTTCTCTCCTGTAATACAACTCATGTGTGTGTAGGATTCACCTGGGGCTCTTTGCATCAGATGTGAGAACTGTGGCTCAGGGAATTAATGCCAAAAATGTCAATATTCTGGCTATTACTATTGTTATAAATACTAAACTGTCCTTCATCTCTGACCCAGGAGGCTCGTGTCCTCTAGCACCATTCATAAAACTGGAAGGCCAACATATGAGCTTGAAAATAAGGTCAAACTTCAGACTTTGTCACAGTTCTTGCTAGTTGGTGTGAGAAGAATAGCTGATAGAGGCATGAATTTGTAGAAGAAAAAGAGGGAGAATTTGGGGGGCCAATTAAAGGAATTTGAGTGAAGTCTGTAACTTATTTGGTCAACTGGGCAATAAATGGTCCTCCAATTCATTACCTCTTAATGAGGAAGAATTGAGGAGATGGTTGTAGAGTAAGTACTGGAAATCAGTTCAAGGATAGCTGCCCAGAAGGGAAGATGGCAGCAGAGTAGGAGGCCCCTAGACTTGCCTCATCTCATGAATACAACTACATAACTATCAACTCATCCTAAATACTCCAGAAACTAACCTGAAGACTGGGCGAACAAACTCTCCAACTAAAAGTAGAGAAGAGGCCACATCAAAGAAGACAGTTTGGGAGAGAAATAGATTGTGGTCACTGTGGTGCGGAGGGAACTGCGGTCATGGAGAAGGGTGAGACAGACTAACCACACACTGGAGCACACTGGGGAAATGAATCCCCATAGCAATTAGCTTGGAAAGTGAGAGGGGATGAATTTCATGAGTTCTTGTAACCAGTGGGGCTTAAAGTCTAGAGTTCTACATGTGAGGAACAGCCTAGAGGCACTGGGGCTGCTCTTGGAGAAAAGGCAAGGCAAACACCCTGTGGACATACAGTGTGGAAATGACAATCTGAAGAGCACTTCGGGCACGTAGTAGGGTGGTTTTTTGCTCATCTTGGAGCATGTCCCACAGAGGTAGCTCCCTTCATAGAGAGATCTCTCCCAGAATAAAGGAACTGGCAGGTGCCATTTCCCTCCCCTGCCCCTCAGCATAATCACAGGGCCACCTGCGGGAACCAGTGCATTGCAGATACTTGCTACCTAACTTGCTTACACCAAGCACTCCCCCCCACCCCCCGCCACACTCCAGTGGAACTGTTCTTCACAGTCACATTTGCCTCAGTCCCAGTGCAGTGGACCCCTTCCCCCAGAAAACAGGCACAAAACCCTGCCTACACAGTGTCTCCTGACCCAGGAGTTTCGGTGCTGGTGGTGACAAGTTTCATTTCACAAGCAGACCACAGCATACATAGTTAAAACATGCCACATTCAGGTCAGGTACCAAACACTGCCTACAACAGGCAAAGAGGGCCTCTGCAGATAACTGGCCTAAAGGACAAAGTGGCCAGGACACAACAGGTGAGCACACGCAGCATACACTGGAGATAGTCTCTGAAGAGCTAGGCACTGGGGAATAGGGGACACTACACGGTAGAGCACTACGGGACCTCTTCTTCATAAAGTCATTACCTTCAAGAACAGGAGACATAGCTGACTTTCCTAACACACAGAAACAGGCACAGAGACTTAGACAAAATGAGAAAACAGAGAAACTTGTCCCAAATGAAAGAATGGAAAAAGGCCATAGCCAGAGATCTAAGCAAAACAGATATAAGTAACATGCCTGCCTGATGGAGTATTTAAAAAAATGATCATAAAGGTACTCATTTGACTTGGGAAAAGAGTAGATGTCAGTGAGACCCCTCACACAGAGATAAAAAAAGAACTAATCAGACATGAAGAGGGCAATAAACAAGATTAGAAACATGCTTGATGCAAGGAACAGTAGGCTGGAAGCAGAGGAAGAATTAATGACCTAGAAAAGAGAGTAATGGAAAGTAATCAAGGTGAACAAAAGAGAGAAAAAATAATTATATAAAATCAGAATAGACTTAGGGAACTCAGTGACTCCATCAAATGTAATAACATTCATATTATAGGAGTCCCAAAAGACGAAGAGAAATAAAAGGTGCCAGAAAATTTATTTGACGAAATAATAGCTAAAAACTTTCCTAATCTGGGGATGGAAACAGATATCCAGATCCAGAAGGCACAGAGAACCCCAACACCAATCAACAAAAGCATATCCACACCAAGACATACTGTAATTAAGTTCTTAGACAAAATATAGTGATAAAGAAAAAAACTCAAAAGCAGCAAGACAAAAGACAGTAATAACATACAAGGGAAACCCTATCAGACTACCAGGGGATTTTTCAGCAGAACTTTCCACACCAAAAGGGAGTAGCATGATATATTCAACCTGCTGAATGGGAAAAATCTTCAGCCAAGAATACTCTATCCAGCAAGGCTATCATTCAGAACAGAAGGAGAAACAGTTTCCCAGACAAACAAAAACTAAAGAAGTTCATGACCACTAAACCAGCCCTGCAATAAATATTAAAGGGGCCTCTGAGTGGAAAGGAAACACTTAACGTGACCATATAAAAGCAGGAAATACAAAAGCAGTAAAAATGAATATTTTCATAAAATATCAGTCAAGTAATTCACAAAATTAAAAGATGTAAAATATGACAACATATACCATATACCTAAAACATGGGAAGGATGGGAGCAGAAAATGGGTCAAACTTAAACAACCATCAACTTAGTATAGACTGCTATATGCAGAAGATGTTATATACCAATCTATGCTAACGACAAATCAAAAACCACTAGTAAATATGCAAAGAATAAAGAGAAAGAAATCTAAATATATCACTAAAGAAAAGCAGCAAACCACGAAAGAGAGAAAGACAAGAAAGGATCAAAGAAAATATTCAGAAACAACCACAAAACAGGTAATAAAACAGTAATAAATATGTATCTATCAATAATTACTTTGAATGTAAATGGACTAAACACTCCAATCAAATACATAGGGTGACTGAATGGATTAAAAAAAAAAAAATCTTTATGCTCCTTACAAGAAACTCATTTTAGACCTACAGACACCTGCAGATTGAAAGTGAGGTGACAGAGAAACATTTATCATACAAATGGATATCAAAGGAAAGCCAGAGTAGCAATACTTACAGCAGACAAAATAGATTTTAAAACAGAGACTGTAACAACAGACAAACAGGGACACTACATACTAATAAAGGGGACAATCCAACAAGAAGATATAACAATTGTATATATTTATGCACCCAACACGGGAGCACCCAAATACATAAAACAGTTAATAATAAACATAAAGGAACTAATCAATGAAAATACAGTAACAGTAGGGAACATTAGCATCCACTTACATCAACAGACAGATCATCTAAACAGAAAATCAACAAGGAAACAATGGCTTTGAATGACACACTGGAACCAGATGGATTTAACAGATATATTCAGAACATTCCATCATCCTAGAACAACAGAAGACACATTCTTTTCAAGTTCACATGAAATACTCTCCAAAATAGAAAAGCAAAGCTGGAGGCATTACGATTCTGGACTTCAAGTTATATTACAAAGCAAGCCTCAACAGATTAAAGAAGACTGAAGCCATACTATGCATCTTTTCTAGCAATAATGCTGTGAAACTAGAAGTCAACCACAAGAAAAAAACTGGAAAGACCACGAAGACATTGAGGTTAAATAACATGCTACTAAACAATGAATAGGTCAACCAGGAAATAAAGGTCATAAAAAAGTACATGGAAGCAAATGAAAATGAAAACACAATGTTTCAAAACCTTTGGGATGCAGTAAAAGCAGGTCTAAGATAGAAATTCACAGCAACACAGGCCTACAACAAGAAGCATGAAAAATCTCAAACAACCTAACCTTACCCCTAAAGGAGCTGGAAAAGAACAACAAACAAAACCTAAAACTAGCATAATAAACGAAATAATAAAGATTAGAGCAGAAATAAATGATATAGAAACTAAAAAAACCCTGATAGTACAGACCAGGAGATGGTTTTTTGAAAAAAAAAAAAAAATCAATAAAATTGATAAACTGCTAGCCAGATTTATCAAGAAAAAAAGAAAAAGGACCCAAATAAATAAAATCACAAATGAGAGAGGAGAAATAATAACCAACACCACAGAAATACAATTATAAGAGATTATAAAAAAACTATATGCCAACAAATTGAACAATTAAAAAAATGGATGAATTCCTAGAAACATATAACTTACCAAAACAGAAACAGGAGGATATAGAATTTTGAACAGATGGATTACCAGCAAAGGAACTGAATCAGTAATCAAACACTCCCAACAAACAAAAGTCCAGGACCACATGACTTCCTAGGAAAATTCTACCAAACATTTAAAGAAGAGTTAATACCCATTCTTCTCAAACTATTCCGAAAAATAGAAAGCGAAGGAAAACCTCCAAATTTATTCTACAACACCAGCATTACCCTGATACCAAAACCAGATGAAGACCCCACAAAAACAGAGAACTACAGGCCAACATCTCTGATGAACATAAATGCAAAATTCCTCAACAAAATACTAGCAGACCAAATCCAACAACATGTTTTTAAAAATCATTCACCACAATCAAGTAGGATTTATTCCTGAGTTGTAAGTGTGGATCAATATTTGCGAATTAATCAATGTGGCACATCACATCAATAAGAGAAAGGATAAGAACCATATGATCATTTCAACAGATGCAAAAAAAGCATCTGACGAAGTACAACATCCATTCATGACAAAAACCCTCAACAAAGTAGGTTTACAGGGAATATACTTCAACCTAATAAAGGCTATATAAGAACCCACAGCTAACATCCCCAGTGGGGAAATACTGAGAACTTTTATCCTAAGGTCAGGAACAAGGCAAGGATGCCCACTCTCACCACTTTTATTCAACATAGTACTGGAAGTCCCAGCCACAGCAATCAGACAACAAAAAGAAATAAAAGGCATCCAAATCAGTAAGGAAGAAGTAGAACTTTCACTATTTGCAGATGACATGATACTATATACAGAAAACCCAAAAGACTCCATCAAAAAACTACTAGAATGGGTAAATGAATTCAGGAAAGTCACAGGATACAAAAATCCATGTACAGAAATCTGTTGCATTTCTATACATCAATAATGGAACAGCAAAAAAAGAAATTAAGAAAACAATCCCATTTATAATTCCACCAAAACCAAAAAGATACCTAGGAATAAATGTAACCAAAGAGGTGAAAGACCTATACTCTGAAAACTTTAAAATGCTGATGAAAGAAACTGAAGATGACACAAAGAAATAGAAACACATTCCATGATCATGCATTAGAAGAACAAATATTGTTAAAATGTCCATATTACCCAAAGCAATCTACATATTTAATTCAATCCCTATCAAAATACGGACGGCATTTTCCTCAGAGCTAGAACAAACAATCCTTAAATTTGTATGGAACCACAAAAGGGCCTGAATAGCCAAAGCAATCCTGAAAAAGAAAAGCAAAGCTGGAGGCATTACGATTCTGGACTTCAAGTTATATTACAAAGCTGCAGTGATCAAGACAGAATGGTTCTGGCACAAAAACAGACACATAGATCAATGGAACATAATAGAAAACCCAGAAATAAACCCACAATTATATGGTCAGTTAATCTTCAACAAAGCAGGAAAGAATATCCAATGGTAAAAAGACAGTCTCTTCAACAAATGGTGTTGGGAAAACTGGACAGCTACATGCAAAAGAATGAAACTGAACCACTTTCTTACACCATTCACAAAAATAAATTCAAAATGGATTAAAGACCTAGATGTGAGACCTGAAACCATCAAAATCCTAAAAGAGAGCACAGGCAGTAATCTGACATTGGCCGTAGAAATTTTTTTTCCATATAGGTCTCCTGAGGTAAAGGAAACAAAAGCAAAGTAAATTATTGGAGCTACATCAAAATAAAAACCTTCTGAACAGCAAAAGAAGCAATCAACAAAAGTAAAAGGCAGCCTACTGAATGGGAGAAGATATTTGCAAATGACGTATCCAATAAAGGGTTAGTATCCAAACTATATACTGAACTTATAAACTCAACACTCAAAAAACAAATAATCCAATTTAAAAATGAGCAGAAGACATGCACTGATATTTTTCCAAAGACGACATACAGATGGCCAAAAGACACGTGAAAAGATGCTCATCATCGCTTACCATCAGGGAAATACAAACCAAAACTACAATGAGATATCACCTCACACCTGTCAGAATGGCTAAAATCAGCAACACAGGAAACAACAGGTGTTGGCGAAGATGTGGCAAAAGAGGAGCCCTCTTGCACTGTTGGTGGGAATGCAAACTGGTGTAGCCACTGTGGAAAACAGTATAGAGGTTCCTCAAAAAATTAAAAATAGAACTACCTTATGACCCAGCAATCACACTAGTGGATATTTACCCAAAGAATACAAAAACACTAGTTCAAAGGGATACATGCACCCCGATGTTTATAGAAGCATCATTTACAATAGCTAAGATATGGAAGTAGCCCAAGTGTCCATCAGTTAACGAATAAAGAAGATGTGGTATATATATAATGGAATATTATTAAGCTATAAAAGGAATAAAATATTGCCATTTACAACAACACAGATAGAGCTAGAGAGTATAATGCTATGTGAAATAAGTCAGAGAAAGACAAATATCATATGATCTCATTCATATGTGGAATTTAAAATACAAAACAAGCAAGCAAAGCAGGAAAAAAGAGAGAAAGAGAGACAGACAGACAGACAAACCAAGAAAGACTCTTAACTGGAGAGAACGAACTGATAGTTACCAGAGGAGATATGGGTGGGGGATGGGTTAAGTAGGTGATGAGGATTCAGGAGTGCACCTGTCATGCATGATGAGCACCAGGCGATGTATGAAATTGTTGAATCACTACATTGTACACCTGAAACTAATATAACACTGATGTTAACTAACTGGAATTAAAACAAAAACTTTAAAAACAAAGTTGCCCAAAAGTGCCTTGGTTGTTGTGAACCTTCATCCAGATGGTATGCTTTCTTAACAATCAGGTTATCAACCTTAAGTCCTCCACATTGTGGCAACTAGTATTAAGATTCATCCTGGAATTACAATTACAGAAAGTTCCATCCCAACAGTTACAGAGTTGAGCATCTACGTGGAGTGTGAGAGAAGGCAAATGTACGGAAACTGTGGCAGAAACCATCTAATTGTTAGTGCTCTGCCTGGATCATTTGGAGACAAGAGGGTGGGGTACTTAATGATTTTTTAAAAAGAATGTCAACAGCTGGGACACCTTATTTCTTACTTCCTTCTGTAGGCTCTCAACCCAAATGTAGATTATTCAGAGATGGTAGAAAATGGTCTCAGAGTTTTTGCAGTGGGTCTTGGCTGGCTTTGGGTGATCTTTAACCCTCACAGAGAGATTTCTCTGAAAGAGAGAAACTCTTAGGAGCAACGACAGCCGACTCACTGACTAGTATTCAGGCTCTTACTGCCCAGGTTGGATTTACAATGCTGATGAAAGTGAATCAATGGAGAATAAGAAACTAACCCAAAGGACTCTAGATATATTTTTTACTGTCAGCCTCATTGCCCTGGAAAACTCCCTCAGCTCTTATGTTAAAACTGGGCAAAAACTTAAGAAATGATAGCATAATAATGGTGCAGCAAGAGACCCAGACTAAAGCAGATTTCCTTTTTTTTTTTTTAATTATTTTGTGTGAGGCAAGCACAAATCACCAGATTATGCAAATCCCATAGCCCTAGTCTAAAAACAGTATGGCCGTGGCTGCTAAATCGAGGAGTCCTCAAGGCAGAAATAGACAAATGTTGCAAATAATAACCTTGCTGCTTAACATGGGGCTGTGGAGGAGGTTGTGGTAGGGAGGGAAAACACTGGGAATTTGTCTGGTTGAGTTGCTAGCAGTGACTACACTGCCTGAAACCAAACATAAGTATGTCTTAAAGTCATACAGCTCTCTTCCTAGGTGCTCCTGGATCCTTTCTTCCCCTCTACCCCACCTCCGTTGTTGTAAGAAAAATGATTAGGGGTAAGGCTGAGGACTCTTGGTCACCAAAGGCAAATCAAAGGCCAAATTCAATCATCTGAATACGCTAGGGACTTTCAGAGTGGGAGGGATTCAAACTTGTATGGCTGTCTTGGCTGTAGACAACAAAGTCACTATCCTACTTGGACTTGTGGGAGGAAAAGGCACTTGGATTTAGCTAACAGGGTTTGAGCTGGGTTCACAGTGGGGAAAGAACAGATTTTATGACACCCTGGGGAACTTTGGGCCAATTCAACATACTGTTGCTATTTCTTCTATATCTTGAATATATAATAAGAGTTGAGGTGTTATATCACTGTTCTTCCCTATCTCATAATGGCCAGAAGGAAATCTCCCAATTTCAAAGAGCCACATGGAGAGAAGTAATAATGAGACCTATAAATTCTCTTCATATCACTTCCCTGTCCCTTCCCACATGGTCCAACTGAAACAGTATAGCATCCCAAGGGGAAAAGGGAAATGACAGCCTCAAAGGCTTGACTTAAGAGATAGCAGGAGTAGTAAGAGCCGCAGTATCTCACAATAATAATCCTATATGGCCAGTGAAAAAGGCTAATGGGAGCTTCAGACTTACGGATTTCAACTGTTGTTCCAATGCACTGGCTGTACAGACATTGTGACTATAACTGAAGCCACTGTGCAAACTGGTAAGATGTCTTAGACATTGACAACACCTTCTTTTCTAGTTCACTGGTACCTTTGGACCAAAATCAATTCACATTCATGTAGCCTGTCCTTCAACATACATTCGCAATATTCTCCTTGGGAATCTCTTTATGATAACCTAAAGTCCCCTACCATTTGCCAGCAGTGAGTCAGGATTAGGACAAATGCCTCTACCCTTTGTTATCCAAAGCTTTCACTGTGTAGATAATATCCTTTGGTTGATAAATGAGAAGGCTCAGTTTCAGCTACTCTAACGGCAATGTTATCACATTTCTGCCAGCAGGGGTGGCTGATAAACACTGATGAAATTCAGGGGTCTGCTGAGTAAAGTTTCTTAGGACTATGCGGGTGGAATCACAATGTTCATTCCCTTTGGCAGTCAAGGAAAAACTGCTGTTTCTGGCCTCCAACCACCAAAAAGGAGATCAACATCTTATATGACCGTTTGGTATTAGAGACAGTGTGTGCCTCACTAGGGCGTTCCACTTGGGAGTTGATATCGGCTAACTCACAAATTAGTATCCATGGGGTGGGAGCCCAAATGAACAGGTTGCATTGAAAGTTGGCTGGCAAGCTGTGGGAGGCTCTCAACCTTTAGCCCCACATCCCAAATAACCCTTTTGAGCTACAAGTTTCTGTAACTGATGATTTTTTTTTTTTTCAATTGAGCCTCTGGTAAAGAGAGGCAGTCACCACCCAAAGGTACTTTTAAATTTGTCACCTCCCTGACATACCTATTAGGAACATGCTAGTTTGCTACTGAGGACTTGTTGAAACTGAACACTTGACCCATGGAGGCCTTGTGACTCTCCACAGCCTAAGAGTCTCATTTTGGGGTGAGAACGACTCAATTAATAACACAAGAAGGGCCTAGCAAGCCTTGATTGTCACATGGAAATTTTATATTCAAGAACACACTGGCAGGGCCTGAGTAACATCTCAGCTTTACGTAAAAAAAAAAAAAAAAAAAAAAAAAAAAGATAGCTGTTCCTATGGGGGAAATTTTATCCCCTACTTTACCACCTGAAGGACATTGCTGGCTCATTGGCACCTTCAGTTCACTGAGGTTCACCCAAGTGCCTGAACCTAGTTGACTAATAGTTTGGCTAAGCTGAAACCTAATAGTGTCTGCTGGGCTGCATGGCTTTTCAACCTCAATACCAGCTACACAAACTAAAAATGGACTTGGTTGCTCCACTGAGTAAGTAGAATTCCAAATTCTCATGGCTTGAGCCAGTATCCCTTTTAATGAACTTTGTTATATTTTTATTAACTCTTGAGCTGTTGCCAGTGGCCTGGCTTTTTGGTCTGCCACTTGAAAAGCTACACACTGGACAACTAAAGACAACCCCATATTTTCCATTTCAGTTTAATAGGCAATTGCGTCAATACCATTTTTGAAATAATCCATCCTTTTCCCACTAAATGAACCCCCACTCATAAAACATAAACTTCTCATACAAGTCTCAATCTTGAGATTTCAAACAATTTGTCTCTCCCTATGCCTATACTGATTATGGTATGTGAGACATCTGGTAATGAAATGTCCCCATCACTGTTCATCCATTTCACACCTTCTTTCTATGTTGAAGCATTTATTTTTTGGTCTGCACTTTTAAGATAATTTTATCTAATGCCCCCCAAATTTTGTTCTCAGGATTTCATTTAAATTACATATTAATTTTGGAGGATTTAGATTTTAAATAATAACTAGTCTTTCCATTTGACATGTTTTTCCGTTCGTCCAAATATTCTTTGTACGCCTTTTAATAAAAGTATAGTTTTCTTTCCAAAAGTCTTGTGCTTTTATTATCAAATTTTGCCAGTTTTTAAAATGGTTTTCTTTGTGAGTATATGTATATTTGTTCATGTATGCAACTATTATGGATGAACTTCCCCCCATTTCTATTTCTAGGTCTGTATTGCAAGAATAGAGGAAAACAATTTATCTTTTGTCCAGCTACCTTACTAAATTTCCTTACTAATTTTTGTTGTACTTCACCAGATGGTCATTGGTTTTCAAGGAATAAATCTGCAAAATAAATCTGTTTATCTCTTCTCTTCCAACACTGTTTCTTTCATTTTCTTATTGTACCACAGTTGCTACTCAAAAAAAGGCTGGATAATAACAATCATAAGGGGAATCTCTGATTATAGAGACTATCCAGCATCAGGCTAAGAGCATGGTTTTTTAAGCATTAATGCATAACTGAATTACACGCTTGCCACTTGCTGTTTCTGTGTTCTTGGCCAAGTCATTTAACCTTTCTATGTCTTAGTTTTCCTATCTTTAGGAAATTATAATAATATATATCACGTATGATTTTTGTGAAAATTATTATATGTAAAGTGCTTAGAACCATCCTTCCACATAGTAGGAACTATAAAAGTGTTAGCTATTATATTTTTTTCTTGATTTAAGTGAAAATTTTAGTTTTTCGCTGATTAGAATGGTATTTATTGTAAATATATGGTAAAAAAATGTAATTAGTTTTTTTATCCAGGTTTACTGAGTTTTTATTAGGAAAAACTGCTTTATTAAATGCTTTTTTAACACCTAATGTTTATATGAGCACGTGGTCTTTTTACTGAAGTCATAATGAATTATACTGATATTGAATCACCTTTGGATATCCGAGCTACCTCTTAAGTAATAATGTATTATTATTTTGATATAGTCTACTTACCAACATTTTATTTAGAGTGTTAGCATATATTGACTGATAAATGAGTTTTGTTTTGGGTACTACATTGGTAATTGGTCAAGTTTTGTTATTAAGTTCGTGTGATTTATAAAATAAAGTAGGAAGATTGTTAGCTTCTTTTATGATTTGAAATAGTTTAAATAACCTGGACTAAACTTTATTCTGTAAAGGTTAGATAAAACTTGGCTGAGAACCCATCTAGCCTTGGTGTCTGTCTGAATGGTACATCTTTATTCACCTTTTCAAGCTTGTCTTTGGTAATTGGTCTTTTCAAGGATCTTATATCTTTTTAGATCAAATTTGATATTTTATCTTTTGCTAGAAAATCATCCATCTCCTCCAGGTCTCCAAATTTGTTGTGAAAATATATGTGCAGGTTTTTATAATTCTTTTACACCTCTTCTATGTCTGTACTTCTGTCTACTTTCTCATTCCTAATCTTGTATATATTTTGCACTCTCTCTCTACTATGAACAGGTTTATCTGTTTTATTGGTCTTTTCTAAAAACCATATTTTAGACTTATTTTTTTTCTTTACATTTTGGTTTTTTACCTAATTAAATCCAGTTCACCTTTTAAATTTTCCTTTATTTTCTTTTGGTTTCTTTTGGTACTGTTTTTCTAATTTTTTAAGATGAATTCTTAGCTCCTTTATTTTCTATATCTCTTCAATATTGAGGACATTTAAGACTATTGATTTTCTCCCGAGTGCAACTTTTTCTGTGTTTTGTAGATTTGGGGATGAAGTATTCTCATTTTCTTTGCTTCCCAAATGACATGTCATTTTTTCTTTCATTTCCTCACTGGCCCAACATAGTATTTCTAGAAGTATGATTCTAAGTAGGTGGAATTTCTGATTATCTATTTACTATTCATTTCAAATATGATAGATTTATGACCAGAGTTTGTAACCTAGAAAAAGCTGAAAATACCATAAATAAATTTAACATTTTGTGGTCAAATTCATGATCAGTTTTTGTGAAATTTCCAGAAATGCATAGAAATTATTATCATCTTCTTAAGGAATATAAAGGCCTACTTAAACCAATAAGATTAAATGTATTAATTATATGATTCGATTCTTCTATATCTTTGCTATTTAATTTTGTCTACCAGAATTTTTAAATTCTGAGAGAGGTATGCTGAAGTTGCACACATTCGAATGAATGAATGATAATCACGGTATTCAGGTACACACATGTGAATTGGTAAGTATTATTTCTAGAGTGTTGATTAGGATTGCATTCAATAGTGAGTACGAGAAAGCCCAATAAATGGTGACTAAATAGCAAATGATTTATGTAACAAAAGGTCGTAGGTAGGCAGGCAGCTAGGTCTAGGGGGTGTATAAGAACTCAAGAGTGCCACCAAGAAGCAGGACGCTTGCTTTTCTGTTCTGTCATCCTTACTAACGACTGATACAGTTCTGGGATGGCTTCTATGTTCCAGGCAGCAGGAAGGAGGAAACAGAAGAGGCAGCACTGACAGACTTCAATACTTATGGCTCACTGGCCAGAAAGGAGTCACAGGGTCGTCTATAGTGAAAACGGAGTCTGAAAAAAATAAGCTTTTAGCTTCAGCATTTCCAAAATGGAGGAAGGCAAGTGAAAAAAAAAAAAAAATGGAATGGGTGTTGTGGTAGTCAATCAACAGTATCGATTACACATAAGATCTGTGAAGACACATATGCAGAATTCAGTTTTAATATTTGCTGCCTCTTGCTTTCCTCAGTGCCGCTCCAACATCCCTCATCTCCCCTCTTTATTTTAAAGGTTATAAGAATTAAAGACATTATACCTAACTTAGGGTATTCTCTGGTAATCAGAAGAATTGGAAAGAGGAGACCTTTACTGAGTTACACAAAGAATCCTTTTGGGATTTTGACTGAAGTTACATTAAATCTATAAATCGGTGTAGGAAGAATTCAGGTGTTATGACATCTTCCAATGATTAAAAAAATTTTTTAAAATATTTATTCAAAAATGTTTTATAGTTTTCTATATATAGGTTTTACAAAAAACTATGTTATGTTAGTCACCATAGAGTACATCATTATTTTTGATGTAGTTTTACACATCTATCATTAGATTTATTCCCAAATACTATACTTTATGTTTTTAATTATTATTATAAATGGTAACTTTTATAGTTATTATTACTCTGTTTCTGGTTAATAGAAGTGTATTCAAGTGTTTTTGTGTATTGATCTTATGTTCAACTACCTTGCTCAACTCCCCTATTATCATTATTATTATTTTATTAATATTATTAATATTACCTGGGGGATTTCAAGTAGACAATTGTATCATCTGAAAATGACCTTTTTTCTCTTTTCCTATCTATGACTTTTAATTAATTACTTTTTCCATAGAACTGGTTAGAAACCCTATACAATTGTTGAACAGAAGAGGTAATGTGTTGTTGAAATAAAGTTTAAAATTTTTAAAGGAAATATAGATGAATATCTTTCTGATCTTACTGTAGAAAATTATTTCTTAAGCTACTGCAAAAATATTTAATAAGAAATAAAAGATTAAAGTTGTGATATTATTTATAAGAACTTTTATAAGCCAATAATAAAAATACAAAAAGAAAAGAAAAATGGGCAAGAGACCTAAATAGGATTTTACAGAGAAGAAAACATGTATTACTAAAATGTATACCAAGTCAGGCTCAATCTAACTAGTATTTAGGGAAATGTGAAAAAAAAAAAAAGATGAGGAAAGTTATTTTACACTCATTCAATGGGCAAATACTAAAATATTGACAATACCAAGTATTGCAGAGATTCTAGATCAATGGACTCTCACACATTGTTGAATGGATATAACTTGGAATAATCGCTTTGGAAAACAATTTAGCATTAATTTCTACAGTTGAATATTTGCACACCCAATAAATTAGTGATTTCATCCTATGTATTTAGTCAGGTGAAGTTTAGCAAATGTATGCCACAAAACACCTAGCAGCAGCACTATTACTGATAGCACAAATCTGGAAATAATCCAGACGCGCATTGACAGGAGTTTGACTAAACTACAGCATAATCAGAGAAATATTAAATATCAATGAAAATTAATGAACCAAACTACATGTAACACATGGATGAGTCTTATTATGATAATGATGTGTGGAAGAAGAAAGTCCCAGAAGATACATACATTATGATACCCACTTTGTAAAATTCAAAAAGAAGCAAAACTAAATAAATTTTAAAAATATATGCATATAGGGGCGCCTGGGTGGAGTAGTCATTAAGCGTCTGCCTTCGGCTCAGGGCATGGTCCCAGCGTTCTGGGATCGAGCCCCACATCGGGCTCCTCCGCTAGGAGCCTGCTTCTTCCTCTCCCACTCCCCCTGCTTGTGTTCCCTCTCTCGCTGGCTGTCTCTTTATTTATTTATCAAATAAATAAATAAAATCTTTAAAATATATATATATATGCATATAATATTTTTTCTTTAAGGCAGGGCAAGGATAAACAAAAAATTCAAAGTAATGGCTATTCCAGGGCAGACAAACAGAACTGGAGACAGCACATAGATGTATATTAGATTCCAGTTCTTGAATTGGAAAATTATTCATATAATTTCATCATATTGTTAATGAATATATAAAATTAAATAAATAAAATAAATGAAGGCCATGAATAAGCAATGATGGCACTATGTCATAAACCAAAGATAATAATTAGTCCTATGTGGTGTTTTCAGGTAAAAAAAAATCAATAATAATCATAATTAAAATAACAAAAAGAACAAACAAATAAATAAATTAAATGAATTCCATTTACAACTTCTACCCTGCCAAACTGGTGGAAAAATTAAACTCAAGATACTTGGAGCACTTCCCTACCTATGCCCCATGAAAGTCCTAGGGTCTTATCAGAATAAAAGCATTGGGAAGATGCCTCCAGTCTCCCCGCCACTACAGTCATTACTGAGATTCCCACTATCCAAACTAACTCCATGTTGTTTGTTTATCTCTATGTCATGCTTTGTAGTCTACAAGCAATTTTTCCTTCCACTCTGTGACACAATCCTTCCTACAGGCAAAGGAACACAAAGTCTTTGATACCTTTAGGAACTGAGTAAGAAAAGAAAAAAATATAGAGAAAACGTAACAAATTAATATCTAAAAAAATTACTCTAGACACCACTAAAAAGAAAATGTAGCCTCTACTATATTTACTCACCTGAGACATACTTTAGTAAGACTGCACTTCTTTCCCCAATTTCAGATTTTCTTGGTCGGATTTGTTATATTCCTCTGAATAAATTAAGAAAAACATCTTACTTGCTATAGCACTAGAACATTTGCTTTGCCTCTAAACCCAACTCTTTGGTGACTGAACTTGAGGAAAAATTTAATTACAATTTTATATGTAACCTTGTTTACTTCCAGGATCAGAAACTGTTCCAATAAATGAGAAAATGAGTAAAGGCATAGAAAACAAATTAAGAAAACTGTCATATCAAGTGGGAAATGGGCCCTTTGGCAAATTGTTTTTATTGCTTTTTTTCCTATTTATCTGAACATAGAGTTTATTAGTATTATATTGCCAAATGAAGCAGCTGAGTCTAGTTTATTACTAATATTATCATTCATTAATAATAAATTTATAAGTCAAATAAGTATTTCATAATATTTGCATGATCCAAACTGTGACCTACATTACAGCTATTTAATGAAGGATGATCTTGGGTCAACTTGCTAAAAATCAACAGTGCTTGCCCTTATAACATAACTTCATTCTCTCAGCCTGACATGTTTTTCTTACATCGATTAATGAGCTCTTCTATTTTTGTCTTTTCCATGTTTAACTTACAAAGAGGAAAAAAACATCTAAGTTGATACATCTGAGTGTCAGGTAGAGAGGAGCTGTGGAGCACAGAGAATTTTGAGCAGAGAATTAAATTTGCAGGGCAGCTGTGGAAAGATAACAGTCTAAGCTATAAGAATAGAAGAACTCTCCCATTAAGGGAGGAAGCAGGAGAGAAGAAAATAGGGAAGTAAGTGCTTACCAGGATGTGATCATATACAAAAACTTTCTTTCATTTACCAAGCATAAGATACATCAATTTTCCAGCCCAGAACAGAACACTAATAATAAATACA
Organism: Ursus americanus; assembly: GCF_024610735.1. Taxonomy (NCBI): domain Eukaryota; kingdom Metazoa; phylum Chordata; class Mammalia; order Carnivora; family Ursidae; genus Ursus; species Ursus americanus. The sequence continues at coordinate 2,625,956 of NC_142155.1, read as the reverse complement.
GATTTTCTTCTGTCTTAACATAGACATTTTTCCCTTTTATTTTTGTATCTCTCAAGCTGACAAAGGAAAACTAAAGAGTAAAAGTGGATCAGAAAGGTGTTTCTTGGGGCGCCTGGGTGGCACAGCGGTTAAGCGTCTGCCTTCGGCTCAGGGCGTGATCCCGGCGTTGTGGGATCGAGCCCTACATCAGGCTCCTCTGCTGGAAGCCTGCTTCTTCCTCTCCCACTCCCCCTGCTTGTGTTCCCTCTCTCGCTGGCTGTCTCTATCTCTGTCAAATAAATTTAAAAAATCTTTAAAAAAAAAAAAAAAGAAAGGTGTTTCTTGGACTAAGCTACCCTTAAACATTTGAAGAAACAGATTCTAAAATGTTGAATAAACATAAGCACATAGAATATGCTTTTAAAAATCTTTGTGGGCAACTATAATTTTTCAGAGGTATAAAAAATTATACTGCAGGGGCGCCTGGGTGTCAGTCATTAAGTGTCTTCCTTTGGCTCAGGGCGTGATCCCGGCGTTCTGGGATCGAGCCCCACATCAGGCTCCTCTGCTGGGAGCCTGCTTCTTCCTCTCCCACTCCCCCTGCTGTGTTCCCTCTCTCGCTGGCTGTCTCTTTCTCTGTCAAATACATAAATAAAATCTTAAAAAAAAAATTATACTGCAAACAATAGGTTTGGCTCTTGTGAAGATATAATGTAATATATATATATATATATATATATATGCTATATTAACTATACATGTGAATATGTTCACATATATAATAATATAAATATCATGTTAAGTGTCAGTCTTTTTATAAGATTACTGCCCTGACCTTTTATATCATTTTCAATGGCATTTAATTAATTGGACAAATTAAAAAAGAAGACAAACACATCCTAACAACTGGGCAGTAATGTATCTCAAGTTCAAGTCCATGCATGCCCAAGCCTCTCCTTCTTTCAGAAGTAACAGATCGCTTTTAAATCCATCAATACAAACTTACAATTTTATTTCATTTTTATAACCACCAACAAGTATATGAGGTCCATGAGATTTTGCCTCATTCATCAAGCATCTCATAAATATGAGCTCCAAGTGTTCCCGGCCAAGCGGTGCCTCTCTCAACTTTGACACTACCTGTCTCACTAGCACAAACGGCACAAAACACTAATCCTGAGAAGGAAGCTATGATCAGAACTGACCACACCCTTGCCCTTGAGAGTACTTGAAGGAAACTCGTTATGCCTCTTAGGCACTGCCTGAAGTCCAAAATTCTCAGCCTGTCCTCATAACCACACAGTACTTGATACAGCTGTCTGTTCCCTAATCCAAAATCTTTGACCTTCCAAACTTTTGCACTGTACTCTCTGAAACTCAATCTTCCAACACTCCTCTAGAGCTTCTAACTCTCCGAGATATTAATTCCAACTTTTTCATCTAACAAAAATTTAGCTACTCCCTGAATATGCTGCCTGCCTCCTCACAAATGGCTGCTTTTTTCTCTCATATTCCATGTGACATCACAGGCCTGGATATCAAGTTAGTGTCTCTGATCTTCATTGCTGCTTGTAGAAAATGTCCTTTCTTCACACCTTCCATAAAAAAACCTCAAATATTTGAAGCATAGTCCATTAGACTGTATCCTAGGATATCATTCTACAGTGATACAGATGGTGACGCTATAGGCACCACCAACCTTTGGATCCCTCTCCTCTCATTTGTTGTCCACTCCACTATTACTCTCCACCATTACTTCTGTCGTCATTCTTAGCGAGCTCTATATTCATGGTGATATCCATTTAACACTCAGGCCTCTCATTCATTGACTTCCTTATTTCCAACATTTTTTTTTCGTCCTTTCCACTTAAGCAGTCCAATCTCAAGGTTATGTCTCAGAAGTTTTCATTAACAATTACTCACTGCATCACTTCCAAAATCTTTATTCAACAGCTTACTCTACTACTTTCTATCTTTCCAGATCATGTACAGTTTGAGATACTGCAAGTTTAGTTCCAGATTACCACAATTAAGTGAATATCACAGCAAGCCAAATCAAATGAATTTTTTGGTATCCTAGTCCATATAAAAATTATATTTATACTATATATAGTCTATTAAGTGTTTAATAGCATTATGTCTAAAAAACAAAGTACAAACCTCAATTTAAAAATACTTTATTGCTAAAAAAAAATGCTAGCCATCATCTGAGCTTTTAGCAAGTCATAATCTTTTTGCTGATGGAGGGGCTTGCCTCAGTGTCGATGGCTGCTGACTGATCAGGGTGGTGACTGCTAAAGGTGGGTTAACTATGGCAATTTCTTAGAACAAGTCAACAATGAAGTCTGCTGCATCAACTGACTCTTCCTTTCATGAATGATTTCTCTGTAGCATGCGATGCTGTTTGATAGCATTTTACTTACTGTAGAACACTTTCAAAATTAAATTCTCTCAAACCCTGCCACTGCTCTATCAACTAAGTTTATGTAATATTCTAAATCCTTTGTTGTCATCTCAACAGTCTTCACAGCACCTTCACCAGTAGATCCTATCTCAAGACTCTCTTTGCTCATCCATAAGAAGTAACTCCTCATCGGGGCGCCTGGGTGGCTCAGTCGTTAAGCGTCTGCCTTCGGCTCAGGGCGTGATCCCGGAGTCCTAGGATCGAGCCCCACATTGGGCTCCTCCATTGGGAGCCTGCTTCTTCCTCTCCCACTTTGCCTGCCTGTGTTCCCTCTCGCTGGCTGTCTCTCTCTCTGTCAAATGAATAAATAAAATCTTAAAAAAAAAAAAAAGTAACTCCTCATCTCTTCATTTGATCATGAGAATTCAGTAATTCAGTCCCATCTTCAGACTCCACTTCTAATTCTCCTACTATTCCCATCACATCTGCACTTACTTCCTCCTCTTGCCGTACTGTACCCCTCACAGTCACCCATGAGGGTTAGAATAAACTTTTTCCAAACTTTTGTTAATGTTGATATTTGACTTCTTCCCAGGAATCATGAATGTTCTTAATGGCATCTAGAATGGTGAATCCTTTTCAGAAGGTTTTCAATTTACTTTGCCCAGATCCATCAGAGGAATCATTATCTATGGCAGCTATAGCCATATGAAATGTATTTCTTAAACAGTAAGACTTAAAGTCAAAATAACTCCTTGATTCAGGGACTTCAGAATGAATGTTGTGTTAGCAGGAATGAAAACATTAATCTCATTGTACATCTCCATCAGAGCTCTTGGGTAATCAGACATTGTCAATGAGCAATAGCCTTTTGAAAGGAATCTTTTTTCTGAGCAGTTCTCAACAATGGGCTTAAAATATTCAGTAAACCATGTTGTAAACAGATTGCTGTTATTCAGGCTTTGTTGTTCTATTCATAGAGCATAGGCAGGGTACATTTAGCATCATTCATAAGGGTCCTAGAATTTTTGGAATGGTAAATGGGTTCTGGCTTCAACTCAAAGTCAACAGTTTCATTAGCTCCTAACAAGAGAGTAAGCCTGTTTTTAAAGCTTTTGCTATGAAATTCCTAGATGGCATCTTCTATGACTATAAAGCTATTTCATCTAAATCCAAGTCTGTTGTTTAGCATAGGCACTTTCATGAAGTATCGTAGCTAGATCTTCTGGGTAACTTGCTGTAGCTTCTACATCAGCACTTGCTTCACCTTGCATTTTTATGTCATAGAGGCAGCTTCTTTCCTTACATTTCATGAAACAACCTCTGCTACCTTCAAACTCTTCTCCTGTAGTTTCCTCACTTCTCAGCCTTCATAGAACTAAAGAAAGTTAGGGCCTTTCTCTGGATTAGGCTTTGGCTTAAGGAAATGTTAAGGCTGGTCTGATTTTCTATCCAGACCATTAAAACTTTCTACATATCGGCAATAAGGCTGTTTCACTTTCTTACCCTTCTTGTGTTCATTAGAGGAGCACTTTTATTTTCCTTCAAGAACTCTTCCTTTGCATTCACAATTTGAATAACTGTTTGGCACAAGAGGTCTAGCTTTTGCCCATCTCAGCTTTTGACATACTTTTCTCACTAAGCTTAATCATTTCTAGCTTTTGATTTAAAGTGAGAGACATGTGACTCTTCCTTTCACTTGAATACTTATAGGCCATTAAAGGGTTATTAATCGGTTGAATTTCAATTCCATTGTGTTTCAGGAAATGGGGAGGCCCACGGAGATAGGAAGACGGGGGAATGGCTGGTTGGTGGAGCAGTCAAAACACAACATTTATCGATTAACTTTGCCATCTTACACAGGCATGGCTCATGGTGCCCCCAAAACAATTACAAGAGTAACATCAAAGATCACTGATTACAAATTATAACAAATATAATACTAATGAAAAAGTTTGAAACACTGGCAGAATTGCCACAATGAGACAAACAGACACAAAGTGAGCAAAAGCAATTGGAAAAATAGCACTAGACTTGTTCAATGCAGGGTTGACACAAACCTTCAACTTGTAAAAAAATTCAGTATCTGTGAAGTATGATAAAGTGAAGTGCTATAAAACCAGGGATGCATGTATTTTAATATCCTAACCGCAAAAATGTTTGGATCTCAAGTCCATTGGCACATTTTAAAATTCTCTTATTCCCTTTATATTCTCACTTCTCTCAGTTTGGATTCCATAAAACATCACTGCAATCATTTCATTCCATGTACTCTCCACTCTCTTCCCCTCATCTTCCCCTTTGGATTCCATAAAACATCACTGCAATCATTTCATTGCATGTACTCTCCACTCTCTTCCCCTCATCTTCCCCTTTGGATTCCATAAAACATCACTGCAATCATTTCATTGCATGTACTCTCCACTCTCTTCCCCCAGAGAAGAGTGCCTTCTCTGGCACTCCTGCCAGTAAAAGGAAAAAAAAAATTTCAGTGCTAGTGAAATACAACTCCATACCAGCTCTACATCCATTCTCTAACAGACGAATTTGGCTGCAGCAAAATTCACAATCATTACTTTTCAATTTATAATCCAGATTTCAAAATGCCCAAGAAAATACTACTACATTTATCTTGTATAATTGCTCTCTCACTCCTCAAAAGAACTATTGTACAATTTCTCCTCTCTTCAACATCTATTGCATGCTTTCTCAAATGATTATCTCAATTCTTACTCCTTGAGAAAATAGAAGCAATCAGATGAGGATATCTCAAAATCACATTGCAAAATTACCAGCAAATCTTGCTATTGGTGAGATACACCAAGTGTATTTCTGCCTGTGAACCTTTTGCCTATAAGACTCTTTAAATTTTCACTAGGACTTGCCCCTTAACATCATTTAGCCCTCTGTTGAATTGTTACTTTCTCAGAGAAATGCTTCCTGACTACTCCATCAAAAATGCACCCATTCAGGAGTACCTGGGTGGCTCAGTTGGTTAAGCATCAGACTCTTGATTTCAGCTCAGGTCATGATCTCAGGGTTGTAAGATGGAGTCCCACATCAGGCTTTGTGCTGGGCATGGAGCACAGAGCCTGCTTAAGATTCTCTCTCTCCCTCTGCCCCTTCCCACCCTCTTTCTCCCTTTCTAAAAAAAAAAAAAAAAAAGAAGAAGAAGCACCCAGTCATTACTCTCTATTCTTACAGGGGATTATTTCCATTATAATCTTTATTAACATGTAAAACTATATTGCTTATTTGTTTTTGTTTTATGTCTTACATTCTAGAATGAAAGCAAGGGATTTGCTGATCCTGTGTCCGAAGCACCTAAAACAGTGCATGAAACACAGATGCTCAATACCTACTTTGGAATAATTAATTAAAATCACATCATTAAAAATGTAGTGAAAGATTCTCAAAACCTCTGCACTGAAAACAATGTTAACGAGAGAAATTAAATATCTGAAAAAATAGAGAGCTATACCATGTTCATGGACTAGAAGACCATATTGCTAAGATGTTGACCTATGGATTTAACACAAGCCCAATAAAAATGCATGAAAGCTTTTTTTTTTTTACCTAGATACTGACAAGCTGCCTTTAAAATGTGTATGCAAATATAAAAATATATGTAATAGCAAAAACAACCTTGAAAAAAAGAATAAAGTTGGAGGACTTATATTACTGATTTCAAGACTTGCTATAAAGCTACATTAATCAAGACAGTGTGGTATAGATATAGGGTAGGGAAATTAGATCAACAAAATATATTGAGAGTCTAAAAAGAGGCAAAAACATACACAAGTAATTAATCTTCCACAGAGACATTAAAACAATCCAATGAATAACAAAAATTCTTTTCAATTAATGGTGCTGAAGCAACTGCATATTTAGCTGGGAAAAAAAAGAAACACCACTATCTCACAGTGTACACAAAATTTAAATTGGATCATTGGCCTAAAATATAAACTGTGAAGCTTCTAAAAGAAAATATAGAATATCTTCATAGCCTTAGGGTAGGATAAATTTCTTAGACAAGACACAGAAAGCTCTAATCATAAAAAAATGATAAATTGGACTGCATTGAAATAAAACTTTTCTGCTCAAAGACATTAATAAGGGGTGCTTGAGTGGATGAGTCAGTTAAGTGTCTGCCTTCGCTCAGGTCATGATCCCAAGGTCCTCGGATTGAGCCCCGCATAGGGCTCCCTGCTCAGTGGGGAGCCTGCTTCTTCTTTTCCCTCTGCCATCCCCCCTTCTTGTGCTCTCTGGCTCTATCTCTTTGTCAAATAAACAAAAAAAAAATCTTTTAAAAAGACATATTAATAAAATGAGTAGGTAAGACACAAAGCAGGGGAATATATTCACAAAACCTATATATGAAAATCTCATAACAGGATATACAAATAACTCCTACAAACCAATAATAAAAAGACAAACAACCCAGTTAAAAATAGGAAAAATATTTATACCAATACTTCTCAAATGAAGAATATAAATGGCCAATAAGCACATAGAAAAGTGCTCAGCGGGGCGCCTGGGTGGCACAGTCGTTAAAAGCGTCTGCCTTCAGCTCAGGGCGTGATCCTGGCGATCCGGGATCGAGTCCCACATCGGGCTCTTCCGCTGTGAGCCTGCTTCTTCCTCTCCCACTCCCCCTGCTGTGTTCCCTCTCTCGCTGGCTGTCTCTCTGTCACATAAATAAATAAAATCTTTAAAAAAAAAAAAAAGAAAAGTGCTCAGCATCTTTCCTCATTAAGAAAATGCATTTAAAACATTAAAAGTTAAGGGCCACCTGGGTGGCACAGCGGTTAAGCGTCTGCCTTCGGCTCAGGGTGTGATCCCGGCGTTATGGGATCGAGCCCCACATCAGGCTCTTCTGCTATGAGCCTGCTTCTTCCTCTCCCACTCCCCCTGCTTGTGTTCCCTCTCTCGCTGGCTGTCTCTGTCTCTGTCGAATGAATAAATAAAATCTTAAAAAAAAATAAAAATAAAAATAAAAATAAAAAAAATAAAACATTAAAAGTTAAAAACATAACTATCTTATGATCCAGCAATCACACCAGTGGGTATTTACCCAAAGAATACAAAACACTAATTCAAAAGGATACATGCACCCCTATGTTTACAGCAGTATTATGTACAATAACCAAGATATAGAAGTTAGCCCAAGTGTCCATTGACTGATGAATGGATAAAGAAGATGTGGTATATATACACACACACAATGGAATATATTCAGCCAGGAAAAAGAATGAAATCTTGCCATTTGCAATAACATGAGTGGCACTAAAGAATATAATGCTAAGTGAAATAAATCAAAGAAAGACAAAGACCATATGATTTCACTCTTACGTAGAATTTAAGAAACAAAAGGGCAAAGGGGAAAAAAAAGAGAGAGAAAAACTAAGAAACAGACTCTTAATTCTTAATTATAGGGAGCAATGGTTACCAGAGAGGAGGGTGTGGAGGGATGGGTTAAATAGGTGATGGAGATTAAGGAGTGCACTTGTCATGATGAGTACCAGGTGATATATGGAAGAATTGAGTTATTATATTGTATATCTGAAACCAATATAATCCTGTATGTTAACTAACTGGAATTTAAATAAAAACTTAAAAAAAATGCAGATTAAAAGAACAATAATGTATCACTACACACCCACCAGAATGGTTAAAATTTAAAAGACTGACAATACTGAATGTAGCAAAGTATGTAGAGAAATAATTCTCATACACTGCTCATAGATCTATAAAATTATGTAATGGCTTTGAAAAAAGATTTGGCAGTTTCTTATAAGGTTAAACATATACTCTCCATTTGACTCTAATCCCATTCCTGGGTATCTACCCAAGAGATATGAAAACATAGGTCCACACACAAACTGTATATGAGTGTTCACAGAAACATTATTCATAAGATGCAAAAACTGGAAACAACCCAAATAACCTTCAACATCAAAGGATAAACAATTTGTTGTATAGTAATTTAATGGGATACTACTGAGCAATAAAAAGGAACTAAATACTAATGCATAAATGGATATCCAAAATGAAATGGATATATCTTTAAAAATTTAAAACTTTAAAAATTTTTTGAGTTAAAGAAGTCATATTTTAAAAAGTACATATGGTAGAATTCAATTTATGCAATTTTCTAGTTATCTATTGTGTTATAGACTATTCCAAAACTTAATGGTTTAAAGAAATTAAAATTAGATATTTTGCTCTCAGATCCGCAATTTGGGCACAGATCATTGTGAATATCCCATCTCCAGTACATACAATGTCAGCTGGGCAGCTCCAACGGGACGGTCACACTTTCAAGATAGCTCACTCACATGGCTGGCAAATTGGTGCTGGATATTGAAACTCAGCCAGGGCTGTTGTTTAAGGTCCTCAGTCTCTTTCCATACGGATTTTTCTATGGGCTACTTGGACTTCTTCACAATATGCTAGCTGGGTTCTCAGAGTGTCCCAAGATTCAGAAACTGCCCATCTCATAAAGCATGGGCCTGAAAGTCGGCACAGCACAACTTCCACCATTTCTATTAGTTAAGTTTTTATAGAGTCCTCCTGTATTTAAAATGAGGGGATACAGATCCCACCTCCTGATGGAAAAAGTGTCAAAGAATATGTGGTCATCTTTAATCTACCAGACATGTAGTACTAGAATACAGAAAGCTAATCTATGTTGATAGGAATCAGAATAGCGCTTGCCTTGGAGATAGAGAAAGTAGCAGGCACTGACTGGCAAAGCGCGTAAGGGAAATTTCTCAAGTGGGAAAAATGTTCTATATCTTCATTAAAGTGGTAGTTACAGAGGTGTATAAACATGTCAAAATTCATCAAACTGTAACACTAAAGATCCATATATTTCACTATATGCAAATTTACCTCCATTTAAAAAATAACCTTTTTATGTGGAAGCAGGTTTCTTCTAAGCAAACATAGTCACACTAATTGAATGCTTAGAAGTCAGTTTATTTTGTCAAGTGCTTTTTCGGCATCAATTGAGAGGATCATATGGTTCCTGAGTCTTTTCTTGTTGATATGATGTATCACAGCATCCTTTCCTGATTAAAACCCTTCAGAGTGTAGGAATAGAGGGTACATTTCTCAATCTCATAAAAGCCATCTATGAAAAGCCTACTGCAAATATTATTCTCAATGGGGAAAAGCTGAAAGCCTTTCCCTTAAGATCAGGAACTCGACAAGGATGCCCACTCTCGCCACTATTATTCAACATAGTACTAGAAGTCCTTGCAACAGCAATCAGATGACAAAAAGGGATCAAAGGTATTCAAATCGGCAAAGAAGAAGTCAAAATGTCTCTCTTCGCAGATGACATGATACTCTATATGGAAAACCCAAAAGAAGCCACTCCCAAACTATTAGAAGTTATAGAGCAATTCAGTAACGTGGCGGGATACAAAATCAATGCTCAGAAATCAGTTGCATTTCTATACACGAATAATGAGACCGAAGAAAGAGAAATTAGGGAATCCATCCCATTTACAATAGCACCAAAAACCATACGTTACCTTGGAATTAACTTAACCAGAGACGTAAAGGACCTATATTCTAGAAACTATAAATCACTCTTGAAAGACATTGAGGAAGACATAAAAAGATGGAAAGATATTCCATGCTCATGGATCGGAAGAATTAACATAGTTACAATGTCCATGCTACCCAGAGCAATCTACACTTTCAATGCTATCCCGATCAAAATACCAAGGACATTTTTCAAAGAACTGGAACAAACAGCCCTTAAATTTGTATGGAACCAGAAAAGGCCCCGAATCTCCAAGGAACTGTTGAAAAGGAAAAACAAAGCTGGGGGAATCACAATGCCGGATTTCGAGCTGTACTACAAAGCTGGGATCACAAAGACAGCATGGTACTGGCACAAAAACAGACACATAGACCAATGGAACAGAATAGAGAGCCCAGAAATGGACCCTCGGCTCTTTGGGCAACTAATATTTGATAAAGCAGGAAAAAACATCCGGTGGGAAAAAGACAATCTCTTCAATAAATGGTGCTGGGAAAATTGGACAGCTACACGCAAAAGAATGAAACTTGACGACTCTCTCACACCATACACAAAGATAAACTCCAAATGCATGAAAGACCTCGATGTGAGACAGGAATCCATCAAAATTCTAGAGGAGAACATAGGCAGCAACCTCTACGACATTGGCCAAAGCAACCTTTTTCATGATACATCCCCAAAGGCAAGAGAAACAAAAGATAAAATGAATTTATGGGACTTCATCACGATTAAAAGTTTCTGCACGGCCAAGGAAACAGTCAGAAAAACTAAGAGGCAGCCCATGGAATGGGAGAAGATATTTGCAAATGACACTACAGATAAAGGACTGGTATCCAAGATCTACAAAGAACTTCTCAAACTCAATACACGAGAAACAAATAAACAAATAAAAAATGGGCAGAAGATATGAACAGACACTTTTCCAATGAAGACATACAAATGGCTAACAGACACATGAAAAAATGTTCAAAATCATTAGCCATCAAGGAAATTCAAATCAAAACCACACTGAGATACCACCTTACGCCAGTTAGAATGGCAAAAATAGACAAGGCAAGAAACAACAGTTGTTGGAGAGGATGTGGAGAAAGGGGATCCCTCCTACATTGTTGGTGGGAATGCAAGTTGGTACAGCCACTCTGGAAAACAGTGTGGAGGTCCCTTAAAAAGTTAAAAATTGAGCTACCCTATGATCCAGCCATTGCACTACTGGGTATTTAGCCCAAAGATACAGATGTAGTAAAGAGAAGGGCCATGTTCACAGCAATGTTCACCCAATGTTCACAGCAGCATTGTCCACAATAGCTAAATCGTGGAAGGAGCTGAGATGCCCTTCAACAGATGACTGGATTAAGAAGTTGTGGTCCATATATACAATGGAATATTACTCAGCTATCAGAAAGAACGAGTTCTCAACATTTGCTGCAACATGGACGGCACTGGAGGAGATAATGCTAAGTGAAATAAGTCAAGCAGAGAAAGACAACTATCATATGATTGCTCTCATCTATGGAACATAAGAACTAGGATGATCGGTAGGGGAAGAAAGGGATAAAGAAAGGGGGGTGTAATCAGAAGGGGGAATGAAACATGAGAGACTATGGACTATGAGAAACAAACTGAGGGCCTCAGAGGGGAGGGAGGTGGGGGAATGGGATAGACAGGTGATGGGTAGTAAGGAGGGCACGTATTGCATGGTGCATTGGGTGTTATACGCAAGTAATGAATCATCGAGCCTTACATCGGAAACCGGGGATGTACTGTATGGTGACTAACGTAATAAAATAAAAAATGATTAAAAAAAAAAGAAGTCAGTTTATTATATACTCTGAGTTCTGTTGAGAAACTCTTCTTTATTGATTATTCTTATATTACTCTAGTAAAAGAAATCAGAAAATACTGCATCTTAAATCATGTTCAAAGCCATTTTTAGGTCAAATAAGCTCAAAACTGAAAATTCTGGGGAAAAAAAACATCTTTATTCAGCATAGATGTTAAAGTGATATGTATGCATTTTATATAAATGCATATTTACACGGAGATAATTTGATTTTCATTATTTTTATTCAGTTTTTACATTTGAGGTTTGAGAAATTAAAAAAAAAAAAATTCTAGCTAAAACCATTTAAAAATCAGTTCAACCAATTTCTCAAGTATATTCTTATGGTGACATCAGATTAAGAACCATATTTGACATCCTAAACTTGGTGCCCTTCATGAACTTTAGAAAGGATGAGTTCTTCTAGAGTTTCTTAAATCACAAAGGAACTACTAGACTATTAAGTATATTTTATTATATTTAATTCTTAATAATTGTTGATCTATATATAGCGCTAAAGGCAATTCCTTTAAAAAATTTCATTAACCAGAATATTCTGTTTTTAGGAATTCTGGATAAAGAAAGAAGATAGCATAATAAAACTTTAAAACTATAAACATTGTTCATGACCGCTTACTTCAGTTGCAAAATTAAAGTAGTATCTATGTTTCCTAAGGACTTTAGCTGGAAATTGTGTGCCTTGAGCTACAATCCTAGCAGTTCTCTTTTGCTGAGCAAGTTTTCTTCTTCATGTGATCCTGCCCTCCAAGCAGACCAAGTCATTGGTTCAAGAATTAGTGTTGATGAGTTAGCTATTCACTATCTTCCAAGAGATACCCACTGAAACTATGCTTAGAGCTCTATGTGACTCTGTCTTCTTTCTTTCTTAGGCTCCCTTCCCTTCAAGTGACCTTCCTCTGAACACAGGCTCATGGCTTATTGAATGTCACAGGGGAGTGCATGCTTGCATTTGCAATTAGAGGTAAATAACACTTGGCTATCTTTTAATTCCATTCCTTCTTCTGTGTTTGCAGACAGCACTGCCCAGCACAAGAACTGTCATGTGCATTTGACCAGTCTCCTTCTAATGCCAGAGCCCATGTTAGCATTTGATGCTACATATGCCCAAAGCACAGTACGTATACAAAGGGTCAGCCATCAGGGAGAAGGGCTTGATACCTCCTACTTCTTGGGAATTCTTTTTCATAACTCTCAGGCAGCCAGTAACTTCAGGAGTGCTTCATGAATACCCAAACGCCTGAATGTAGTGCACCACCATGTCTACCCACTTCTAAAGTAAACCATCCTTCAAAATAATCTCTTTTCTCTCTACACATCCTAATTCCTAGGAGGGTCCACAGGTTCTCAGCATAACAAACTAAATAAATCCTTCTAAAATGGAATGATTGATAGGTTTAGACTTCACAGGACTACTTATAGAAACTGATTCCTAGTTAATGGAAGAGTATCAAAAGAAGTGTCAAAAGAAGGGTATGTATATGTATATTTTTTAGCCCAAGCCATGTGTTCCATACGTATTCTGAGATTCCACCTAAAAGGATTTCCCCTGTTTTGCCCCCATTCTGTTGGCTTACTGAAAGAATAAGTTTCAGTGACTTGAAACCCCATTCAGAAATTTGCCGATCAATATAATAATTTGGTTGCGAGTTGGTGTTTGGAGAAAAAAGGGGTGGTGTTAGAATATTTTTATTTGTTTACATGAGATTATTGTGGGGTTCTGGATGAGCAGGGATACTCAGTCTGTCTGCGTGGGTTCAGTCCTCCACTTTTTAAAATTTCAAAATACTTTATTTATAATAGTTAATAAAGATTCATGTCCCAAACCCCATCAAGGACTTCCTGTTTTCCCCAAACTCTACCCCAGACCCTTAAAACTCCATAGGATCCAGCAATTTAAGAATTAATGTCTGGCATGTCATAGGAGGGTGCCTCCGAACCCCTGTTTCAGTCTATTCTAACTGGTGAGTGCCCATATGGCACCAGTTGGTTATAATGAAAGTTGATGAGATCATATAATTGTATACTTTTTTTTCTGCTAATCATCTGTGCATATAAAGTCAATTCTGAATTAGCTATATCAATGACTGATAATATAAAACACAGCGAATCACATTAAATACTCTTCATTTTACTTTAGAATGCGTTATGTGATTTTTCAGCAAGTTCAAACATTTAACTATGGTTTTAAACTAGTATCAAAGGTCGGTAATACAAACTAAGTTGTTGTTACATCCCAAATATCCAAGATAACCAACACGCAAGGGAAAGTAAGGGAATGAACAAGTATTAAGCATTTTCCTATACCAGGCTCTGTTATCTCATTAAATTCTTTCAAAACCCTCTAAGTGTCATTATTCCCATTTTACAGATGGCAATTTAATGCTCAAGGTTGCATTTCATATCACACAGCTCTCTAAGACCAGCACAAAGATGATCTATTTTATGCCTTTCCAAAAAAAAAAAAAAAAAACCCATAAGAAATATGATCATTCCAATTTCATTTTAGGAAACCAAGACTCAGAGAGTTTAAGTAGCTTGCTCAGGACTACACACCAATAAGGAACAGACCTTAAGTGACTATTGAGATTTTTAGACTTCTACTCCAGACTCCCGCTTCCTGGGAATATGAACTTGGCAGTATCAAAACGGCACTACTTGAGAATTATATTCCATTCAGGCTATCTCCCTTCCTTCAAGATACCTCTTGGCAACAACAGAGCTCCTGTGTGCTTTCTCACACTCTCCATCACCATGGCATCAGTCCTCATCAGAGCCTTATTACTGTCTGACTCCTCTGCAGAGACTGCCCATGACAGTCCCTCAGGACTGTGGGTCAGTGTACACACACACACACACACACACACACACACACACACACACTCCCCTATCCTCACCTCAACAGGATTTTGATTAGTTAGAATTTTAAAAGATCTGAAGCCTTCCCTTTGTTTTCAGATGAGATGTCATTTTTTTGTTGCTGACAGCCTCCACCAGGCAGAAAGGAGAGTGCCATGTTTTCAGCTGCCACTGTGCACTGGGAAAGGAAGCCTGCTCCTACCAGTATGCAAACTTTCATTCTCCCCCTTGTCCGCGTAAACAAATTAATCTCATCATGAAAGGATGTGTTAAAAAGAAAGGAAGAGAGAGAATGAAGGCGGGAGCAGAGAAAGACAAAATTGAGGAGGGGGAGGCAAGAATAAAGACTCCAAACAGAGATTGCCATGGAAGAAGAAAGAATGTTTCCCAGTGTAAAAGACTCTTCTTTCGGAAGAAAACTACTTCTGGCTGCAAAATAAGCCTCCTACTGTTAGACTATTTAACTCTATCTAATCTCCAGGGGTTCCATCCAAATTAATTTCATTCCTTTGTCAGGATCCTCCCGTGTTTAGTTACCCGTCTCCATCTGTCCCCTTTGAAAGATTGCTGGGCACTCCAGCTTCAATATCCTTCTTCCCGGCTGCCTTGGGCTTTAAAGACCAATCTCTCACACAGAAGCAGCTCATCCAGGAACTCGGGAGTGAGAACTAATTGGCAAGGGCCATCCTGAACACTACCAAGAAAATCCCAAACAAATGGAAAATGCGAAGCTTGTTTTAAATAAAAAGCTATTCTTGTAACTGTTGATTCCACAGTTACCATGTTATGTAGCTCTGGCAATGAATCTCTCCACTTACATATTTTCTCTAGAAAACCTGCGTTTAAGGAAGCAATTACATATGTCAAATCATTCAGTAAATAAAATTTGTATGAAATGCAAACCAGTTATTTAGCTAGCATCCCCCAAACAATAGAACCATCTATAGTGTTTTCGTTCCAGAGGGCATAATTGGGATCATTTAGCCAATCTCTCCATTTCGAGGTGAGAAAACCAAGGCACACAGAGCCTGAAAGTTTCCCTGTTGCACTACACAGTTAGTGGTGACGCTAAGAATAGGAACCCGATCTGAGTTCTGGTCCAATGATCTGATCTCTTTGTTATAAAATTGGAAGATAGATAAAGCCAGAAAGGGTGTACATTTAGAACAATGGGAAGCATTTTTATATTTATAATAAGCCCACAAATACAAACACGTGACCACTTTTCAAACGCCAGTTCTCTTTCCCTTTAACCACTCAGGTTTTGTGTTAAGAAATAAGAGCTATTCTTCATATAAATCTAGCAAACACTGGAAGGGAAATGTGCTGCCTCAGAAATCATATACGATGTGCTTTATACTCAATTCTAGTGTTTGGAGTTTACCCACTCTTCTGCCTTACCTTAACATTTTTCTCTTCCATTACTATAGATAACTGTGTTGGCTATATTAGAATAAAACAAACAAGAACCTTCAACAACTTTATAAAATGTGTATTTTTCACAGTTTCCACCAAATATCCACTGGTATTTAATAATGCCCCCATGCATACCCTCATTTAATTTTCTTTCAATCCAGTTTTGAAAATCGGCTTGCTATCACCCTATACTATCTAGCTTCTTTACCCTATTTACACTTAACTCCCTTTCTCCTTTCCTGAATTGTCTTCTGCCAATTCTCCCTAAATGTGATTCTTTCACCAAGTCTTTTCTCTGAACCCTCTCTGGACAACAGCAATTTCATCTTTTTTCTCAGCTTTGCCTGTTTGAAAATAAATCATCACCATTATGTATTCCTCTTCCTTAAATTCAGTACTTCATAATTATCCGTGATTACTTCTCCTTTGTTGACATATATTTAATTACATAATCTGAACACTCTGTTTTCCATTTAATTTCAGTTTAAGTCAGTTTAACAAATATTTACAGACCCCTTATTTTATGCAAAGCACTGTGCTAGGCTCTATGTGGCATAAAAAATGAGCAAGTTATATTCCCTCATCCCAAGGTCAGTTAGGAATATCTTCTCTAAAAAGGTAAAACAGAGTTGATAAAGTGTCTACTTTATAGAGGTATTTTGAGAAGTAAGTGAACTGATGTATGTAGTTCTCAGCACATAATAAGTTCTTAGTGTGTATTACCTGATACGATGTTGCTTTTGGTGTTATTGACAAATCGTTTCTTTGATCCTCTCCAGTCTTAAAATGCTATGCCAAAAATATATAGAATACAAAGCTAAATGTATCAAGAGTAATAGGAGACCTATCAGAGAGCATTCTAAACTAGTGATTAAACATCACCAGTAATGCAACATACTTATGGTCTCATTTACCTCTTGATAATGAGGCACTGAGAAGGGCCATTTACCTTTGTGATATTCTTGCTATATATAAATATATAGCCTGAATTAAATCATGAGAAAACGTCAGACAAACCCAGAACAAAAGGCATTCTACAAAATATCTGTTCAGGCTCTTCAAAATCTCAAGGTCACGAAAACAGATTGGAGAACAGTCTCTAACTGGAGAAAATTAAAGAAGCATGCCAGATAAAAGACCAGATAAATGACAATAGTAGGATAATTGCTGGAATCTCAAAAAAGGGTATGGATTAGTTAATGGTAGTGTATCAATCTAATTTTCTGGCTCTGATCATTATGCTATGACTACTTAAGTTATCGAGATTTGGGGAAGCTGGTGAATGGTGTATAGAATTCTTCACACTATTTTTGCAAGGTTGAAATTCTTTCAAAATAAAAGGTTTTCATTAAAAAATTAGAGCAATAAAAAATGCAAATGTAAGATAAAGGAAAGTGAGCATTGTTTCCTCAATGCACAGGTGAAAGGGAGAGAATGAAGTGGATAGCAAAAGGATCTTGGAAGATGCAAGCATCTGAGCTGGGATTTGAGGCCACCAATATTGAGGAAAGATATTCTAGGCAAAGAAAAGAGCAGAATTACAAGCAGGAAAAAAGCAAAAAAAGAAGGTGTGTTTGGATAGAAGTAATCATATTCTTTTGGAATTCAATGTCTTTGAGGGGGAGTAGTGCGAGACAGAAGCCAGACTTGAGTATTTTTATATCTCTGTAGTAGGCTGTATATGTGCTTCCCCGCCAAAATGTCCATATCCCAATCCCCAGAACCTGTGAATATTACTTTACATGGTATAAAAGACTTTGTACATGTGATTAAAATAAGGATCTTGAGAAGAGGAGAGGATCCCAGATTATACAGGTGGGCCCAACAGAATCACAGGGGTCCTCATGAGAGGGAAGGAAGAAGACCCGATGCAGGAGGATATGGAACAAAGGAAGCAGAGGTCGGAACAACAGGCTTTGAAGATGGAAGAAGAGGCCATGAGCGAAGGAATCAGATGTGCTCTTGCAGCTGGAAAAGACAAGGAAATAGATTTCTCCCTGAAGTTTGCAGAAGAAATATAGCCTTGCAAGCACTTTTATTTTAGACTTCTGACCTCCGGTACTGTAAGAGAATAAATTTGTGTTGGCTTAAGCCATTAAATTTGTGCCAATTTGTTACGGCAGCAAGAGGAAACTAATACAGTCTTTATTACCTTACTTGGGGCCCACTTCGGTTTCACCTCCATCTGGACTACTGTTGTAGCCTTCTCCCTGTTCTCTCTGCTCTATTCTCTATCTCTCCCTTCTATGAAATGATGTTAAATTTTTTTTTTTTTTTTGTCAAGTCCTAAACTGATCATGTCATTCCTCTAAACCAAAGCTCTCAGGGGTGCCCAGTACCTGCTAAAAAACATCCATGCTTACTATCCTGGTATTTAAGAATCTGGCCCCAACATGCACTTCCAACTTTATCTGGGTGTCTCTGTAGCATTAACTTTTCACCAAGGCAAATTAATTTAGTCACGGTGTCTGGGGCTCTCCTCCTGCAGAATGTGCCCGCTCTTTCATATCCTAGCCCATAATAATGTCTCTTTCTACTGAATGCCTGCAGTCTCCTGATTGTTCTCTGAAACCCCCATTCCATCTGTTTCTAGTGCCCAGGCCCAAAGTAAAGAACCCCCAAAATTCACAAACAGCTTAATATCTGAGAATTGAAACATGAAGAAGCCCAGTGAATGAGATTGCCATTTGAAGACATGATTCAGGATTTTATAAATATGTACAAATCTGGGATGCAGATTTATAAAACACTCAAGGCAATCAAAGTGTGTAAAACAAAATATGGAGGGGAGGGGGATGGGGGATGGGGCAACTGGGGGATGGACATTAAGGAGGGCATGTGATGTAATGAGCACTGGGTGTTATATACAACTGATGAATCACTGAACTCTACCTCTGAAGCTAATAATACACTATATGTTAATTAGTTGAATTTAAATTAAAAAATTAAAGTGTGTAAAATAGAATTCAGGAAGACTAAAACTAATAAAGAAAAAATGACCCAGACAACATGCTATAATAGTTAGGTGGCTCTGTGGTCATGTTTTCTGGGTTCGAAACCTGGATCTATCACTAGGCAGTTTTATTTCCATAACTGGGATCACTGTTGATTAAAATAACTGATTGTCCTTCCTCATGGTGTCACTATAAACAAATTTCTAATTTGTTTTTTTATAATTATAATTACTAATTATAGTACTTAATTTCACACATAGATCTTCCTATCAAGAGAGAATCTACCAGCATGAACTGTGGTTCCCAATGTAAATTTCTAAACTGTCATTTGGGTTCACACCTCACCCTCTTGTGAATTTGGTTAAATTGATCACTTAGGCTAAGTCCAAAATCACATAAATCAAGAGAAGGAGCTGAAGCAATTTGCTACATCGCTCTGGCCAGTGAAAACAACTTTGCATTATTTGCATCTGAATTATTTAGACTGGTTGTCTGTGATGATCAAATCCACCAGATTATTGCTCAACTTTTCACTGTAATTTGCATGGATAGCCTCCTTGTGCACCTGGCATTGTCCCCGAAAGTGTTGGGCAGCTGCTCCATTGAAAACAATAACAGCTGTGAAGCTTAAATCATTTTATGTTTTAGTAAGATGACAACAACATGATATGCAAGCAGCAGACGGGAAATTCCTTTTGGACACTGCATGTTGAAAATGCAGAACAGCAAAGAACCATGCAATACAGTTATGTGTGTTAAACTCTACAGATAGAAACCAATGACGCTCTCAGAAAAACCTTGTGATTCACAGTTTCAGAGAGTTGCCAAGAGCATGTTATCTTAGCACATACCTTAAATCCCTGAAATCCCATGCTTAAATGAAACTGAAGAGAACTAAGAAGCACTTCTTAGCCTGATTCATAATTCCCTTCATATGATGGTACTGAGTCATAATAATTAATGTGGCTATGAACACTTTTTGATGAAGTCCCTCTACATTCTTTTTACTCAAATTCTCCCTTTGGCAAATGGTTATAGAACCACATAAAGTCCCAAACTCCAATATATTTACATAGCGAAAGACAGAAAGACAAAGAAAAAGAAATATCCCATGTTTATTTGCATAATTTCTCATTGCACTACAGTAGCATGCCACTACAAATGAGTACAACCAATTACATGAACTCCAACTCCTAAAAACTCTGTCTTTAGAAAGAAGGTGACTCAACACAGAAACCTACAGATTACCAGAGATTCAGAGGCAATGGAGACTGACAAATTCAACAAGCGCTCTAGCTGACCTTTAGATGATTTGGATGAAGAAAAGGGCAGCACACTTGCGTGGGAGAAAGAAATGCTCACCTAAGTGAAAATATTTGGCAGGCACTGAGCTGGGTTCTCTGCCCCAAGTCAATCTCAAGTCACCTGCCTGAAGGTCTGCCCTTCTGCTATTTTTGAATTTGAAAGCAAAAGACCTCTATTTCATCCAAATACCCCAGTCAGGGCACTATCTCCCAATGTATCACCAGGATCCTTTGAAAATCTGATCTTTAACATTCTCTAATCCCGTGTAAATTACCTTCTTGCTTAAAACTCACCAATGGATTCCCATCGTCTCTAGCATGGAATCCTAATACTTTGTGACACAGTCTTTGACACTTTGACCTTGACATATCTTTTCTTCTTTCTCATTTTTAAGCTTTGTTTAATGAAGGTTTTCCAATTACAAAAGTAATATGTGGTTATTATAAACATATTAAAAATACAAAAAGGTATAAATATTCAAATAAAATTAAAACCCAGAATTAACCACTATTATTCATATTTAATTTTATTTCCTAACAGTTGCTTTTTACTGTGTGGATCTACATTCTCCCTCTTTCTGTTTTTGTTCTTTTCTATATCAGGTCTTTAAGCACTTTCATGAATATTTTTAGCCCTAATACCTAGGAATTCATTACAAAAAGATCATAATGAAAACATGTTAGTCTGTAAGTTATTAAAGAGGATAATACTTTTTATGTTAGCCAACATTCCCCACTAAGTTTTCTTCTTTTTTCTTCCTTGGGATATGGGTATTAGAGGAAAATCCAAGGAAAAAGTCCAATTCTTGACTTTTGAACTTAAAAACCCTAATCTTTGAGGACCTCATGACCTTTATACCATAAAGTATGAAACTAGAGGTTTAGCAAGGCAACCAACCTATCCTGGTTTGCCCAGGACTATCCTGGTTTAAAAAAATGAATGTCTCATGTTCTGAGAACTCCCTCAGTCCTAGGAAAATCAGGATAGCTGGTCATCTTAGCAAGAGCCAGCTTTTCTTGCTCCTTGTTTAGCCAGATATTCCATGGTCTTGGAAAGCAAGAGTCCCTGAGGCAGGGCTATGTGCCTTGCCAGCAGTCAAACCTTGGAAAGACTGATTCAATGGCAGGTAGGAGAGGGAATTTGAGAGTAGAAAACCTGCCTTCTCTTCTTTCCTTAGTAGTACCCAGAAAGCAGCCAGTGGGTCAAGATACAGAGAGGAAAAATTCTGATTATCTGCATTTTTCTGTCTGAGAAACAGGACATGAGAAAGTTAGGAAGTATGAGAAGAATAGCAAAGGAAATGGTAGCTAAGGGAAATGTGAAAGGCCCTGACCAGGGACAGCAACCACAGCACAGCTGGCAGCCCTACTGAAGGTAGAGGCCAAGGCCAGTCAACACAGCAATATCCCTGACCCCAACTGTATCCAACAGCCTCACTCATGGGCTAATGAAAGGGTCCTTGAAATGACTGGCCACATGGTATTTGAAAAACACTGATCTAGTTGAACCCCCTCATTTTATAGAGGAGCCCCAGAGGAATAAAAACTTACTCAAGATCATTCACTTAGTAGTAGAGGCAGAACTAAAACCCAAGATTCTATACTGATCATGATCACAAATTATCTAAAATAACGTAACTTACAGGACTTATTTTATGGGTAAAAATAGAAATATCTCCAAAGTACCAGGAACGGTGTAGGGTCTTGAAATTTTACCGTACTTACTAACAAATGAGCATTTCTTGGATGCTGACAAAAGGCATGAGACCCCTGGGTTGGAAACAAAGAACTCTATTACTCACAGCAAAAGTGGCAGCGAGCTTCACAGTTACTTGCTTCAGATCCCCATGCTCCCAAGTTTCATGAGGGCAATGCTCATGATGGATGCCTGCAAACAAAATGGGTTGCATTTAGAGGACAGAAATGCTAAGCTTGGGGAGTCACCACTTTTGTAGAAAGCAGATGTAAGCCAGCCTTGCTTTTGGTGAAGATGGTACCTCATCTCTCAAAATTCCTTGCTGCAAACACAACTCTGATAAATGCTCTATTAAAGAGTAGTAAAAGCCTTGCATTCTTGGTATATCCACCAAGAATGTGCAAGGAAGCTCAGGGCCTGTGGCAGGTTGTCTCTCTCAATAACTATCATTTGAACTAAATGGAGAAACAAACTTACATGGTTATATAGCATAATATGGCCCATTAGTTTTCCCATTCGTCCAAAGACTGAGATTTGACTCACCACATTATAGGAAATGAAATGTTTTCCAAACATTGTGGTACTTTCTAAATACTTTCTGTATTTCTATAACCACGTATTCCACATATCAGTGTTGAAGTATGGCTGTTTAACAAAGGTGATATTCCAAATTATCTAATATGAGCACGAGCCAATCAGAACAGAAACTGGCTATAAATAACAAGTATACTTCTTGACTGTACTAGCTACTAAGTTCTACTAAGACTGAGCCCATGCTTAACTTATAATACAGAAAGTGGAACACCAAGAATTTGTTGGAGTACATAAAAAAGTATAGCATTTGCCTAGGGATAAGGCAGACATGTGAATGCATGTTAGTGATCAGAGTCCCAGTCTGTTTGATCTAATTCAATTGGAAGTCAATCCACAAAATAACTTTGTGGCTCAAAAAAACCCTGTTATTTTCCCAACTTTCAAATGAGTATGAGGAAACCTGTTTGCATAGAAATTAGGTTGTTTGGAAGACCAGAGTAAAGTATGGCTTCAGGTAAAAGGAATTTTCTAGGGAGCAGCTGTTTGAGAAAGGTCAAAGCATTCTTTTAATTAACAAAAAGGTAAAATAATTTTGGGAGATGTTTTTATAGTCTTGAGGAAGTATTATGAGTGACTAAAGCTCTGGGGACAACACAGTGGCACTTAAATGCTTCTTTTACATATTGTCAATGGAGTTTATCTGGTTAGTCTCTCCAGGAGGTAAGATATAATTGACAGCGTGAAAAATTTCCCCCCAAAATTCTGTTATTTTTGCTCTCATTTGGAAGAAATGCTAAGGCCCACGCATGGCTCATAGCCACTCAATCAGCCACTTACAAACCCAGAAACATCTCAAGGAGAAAGTTCTTGCTTACTTTCCTCTAATCCTCTCAAGGAAAATTATTTTACTGTTTCTTTTTTTAAAGTTTTTATTTTAATTCCAGTTAATTAACATATTACCATCTGTTTCTTGGGAGTGACACCAACTTCATCTTACCTCATGGCCCTAGAATCCGAAAAAGTCATCAATGACCTTGTCTGGTGAGCGGAAAAACCACAGTACAAAAATGAAGTGCTTTCAGAGGCACCAAGTGCTGGCTGTAGGGTAGAATAATGTAGGGCTCTGTTAATTCAAATTATCTGGACAAGTGTCTCATGTTTCTACTGCACAGATCTGGAACCTCTGAATCAACAGAGAGCGCCAAGAAACAAATCAAAGTATGTCTCAAGTCTTCATTATGCCCTTGCCACTACCGCATCACCAACCCTAAAATATACAGAAGCTCATTTACCAAGTGATGGGCATCATGTGAGGCATTTTCACATGTTGTATCACTTTATCCCCACAATAACCCTATAGGGTGGCTCATTATTTCTGTTCTGTTAATAACAAAACAAAAGAACAAATGATACTTTATGAACTCTCCAGAATTTTATAAGCTGAAAGGGAACTATTTTAATTTCAGTATGCGTATTTGGGTTTTACTATTTTAAATTCATTTTATTTTAAATTGTGTGTGGCAACATAGGGATGGAAGAAGGGAGACTATCATCTTTTCAGTATTTACACATTCTTAAGATCTTAACTAACCCTGGTCAACTGCAAAGTATGCCAATACATCAGTTTCCTGTGGCTTTTGTAACAAATTATCACAAACTTGGGGGCTTAAAACAGTAGAAATTAATTCTATCACAGAAGGGAGGAAAAGATGGTGGAGGAGTAGGGGGCCCCTTTTTCAGCAGGTCCCCTGAATCGAGCTGTACCAGACCACCCTGACACCCACGGAATCAGCCTGAGACGCAGGAAGATATATCTGGATCTCTACAAATGAACATCTCCAGTGCTGGGTATTGAGCTACGAAGCGGGGAGCCGTGAATCCACGCACAGATATCAGAAGATAAACAGAAGGGGAAGGAGCCGCCCTGCTTGGGCACTGGGAAGCAGTAGCCACTTGCAATGGGGAGCAGGCTGGACTTAAGGACCGGCACCCGTGAGAAAGCAGAGTGAGACTGTGAGCCTGGGAATGCGCGAGCGACCAGACTGAAAACCGAAGCTCCGGAGTGCTCACTGGAACTGGACTGATACCGGGAGCTCAGGAGTGCGCGCGTGACTAGACTGAAAACCGGCGCTCCGGAGCGCGGGTTAACCACACTGAAACAGAGAGCTCGGGAGCGCGTGGGAACCGGCGGCAGCTGGCGGTGTTAGAAACACAAAGGACAGAGACGAGCAAGGGCTGGGACACTGGCTGTGGGGCGCACAACCCGGGACGCTGCAGGGTTTTTTTAGCAGCACCAACAGAAACAGAGTTAAAGTGGCCAAGACTCTCAGTGCAGAGCGGACTGCGATCTCTCTGTTCTGAGACAGAGGTTAGGATACGGCCACTGCTGCTCTGACTCTCAGAAGAGTCACAGAAAACTGCCATGGAAAGCCGCCAGAGAACAAAAGCCTGGAAAAACCAGCTCACATTGTGCCCATCCCCGTCCCCCATTGCAGGGGACAGGGCGACTCTACACAAACACGGCTGCCTGAATATCAGCGTGGCAGGCCCCTCCCACAGAAAGCAGGCTGAAAAATCAAGAAGCCTACATCCCTAAGGTTCCTATAAAACAAGTGTACACTGCCTGGGTCCTGGTCAATAATTTGGGCTCTGGGCAACCCCACAACCTCTCCTCATCAGAATGAGGAGGAAGAGAAATCCCGCCCAGCAAAGAAAAGATAATGAGTCTGTGGCCTCTGCCACAGAATTGATGGATATGGATATAACCAAACTGTCAGAAATGGAGTTCAGAGTAACAATGGTCAAGATGATGTGTAGACTTGAAAAAATATTGACAAAAATATTAACGAGAATATAGAATCTCTAAGGGCAGAAACGAGAGCGAATCTGGCAGAAATTAAAAATGCTATGAATCAAATGCAGTCAAAACTAGATGCTCTGATGACCGGGGTAAATGAGGCAGAAGAATGAATTAGTGAACTGGAGGATGGGATGGTAGAAGACAAAGTTAAAACAGAAAACTGGCTCAAAAAAATCCAATCTCAAGAATGTAGATTACGGGAGATTACTGACTCAATGAAACGTTCCAATGTCAGAATCATCGGCATCCCCAAGGGGGTGGAGAAAGAGTGAGGTCTAGAAGAGATATTTGAACGAATTGAAGCTGAAAACTTCCCTAATCTGACAAAGGAAACAAGCATTTGTGTCCAAGAGGCAGAGAGGACCCCTCCCAAGGTCATTCACGGCAAACCTACACCACATCACGTCATAGTTTAGATCCAAGGATCCACGCAAATATTAGATCCAAGGATACAGTACTGAAAGCGGCCAGGGCAAAGAGATTCCTTACATACAGAGGTAAAAATATCAGAATAACATCAGACCTATCTACACAGACCTGGCAAGAGAGGAAGGGTTGGCAGGGTATTTTCAAAGCTCTATCCGAGAAGAACACGCAGCCAAGGATCCTTTATCCAGCAAGGCTGTCATTCATAATTGATGGAGGGATAAGGACCTTCCAGAATAGGCAGAAACTGATCAAATTTGTAACCACCAAACCAGCCCTACAAGAGATATTAAGGGGGGTTCTATAAAAGGAAAAAGGCCCCAAGAGTGATACAGAACAGAAATTTACAATCTATAGAAACAAAGACTTCACAGGCAACACGACATCATTAAAATCATATCTCTCAATAATCACTCTCAATGTGAATGGCCTAAATACTCCCATAAAAAGCCACAGGGTTGCAGAATGGATAATAAGATATGACCCATCCATTTGCTGTCTACAAGAGACTCATCTTGAACCTAAAGACACATCCAGACTGAAAGTGAAGGGATGGAAAACCTTTTTTCATGCCAATGGACCTCAAAAGAAAGCTGAGGTAGCAATTCTCATATCAGACAGATTAGATTTTAAACTAAAGACTGTAGTTAGAGACACAGAAGGCCACTATATTATTCTTAAAGGATGTATCCAACAAGTGGATATGACAATTATAAATATATAGCCCCCCAACAGGAGAGCAGCTAGATACACAAGCCAACTCTTAACCAGAATAAAGAAACATATAGATAATAATACGTTAATAGTAGAGGACCTCAACACTCCACTAACAGCAATAGACAGATCACCTAAGCAGAAAATGAACAAAGAAACAAGAGCTTTGAATGACATACTAGACCAGATGGACCTCATCGATATATACAGAACACTACACCCCAGAACAACAGAATACTCCTTCTTTTCGAAT
Source organism: Ursus americanus (assembly GCF_024610735.1). Lineage (NCBI taxonomy): Eukaryota > Metazoa > Chordata > Mammalia > Carnivora > Ursidae > Ursus > Ursus americanus. Next base: position 2,599,165 of record NC_142155.1, on the reverse strand, counting down.
TCACATGGAACGTTCTCCAGAATAGACCATATACTGGGTCAAAAACAGGTCTCAACCGATACCAAAAGACTGAGATTATTCCCTGCATATTCTCAGACCACAATGCTTTGAAACTGGAACGCAATCACAAGGAAAAAATGTGGAAGAAACTCAAACACTTGGAAACTATGAACCATCCTGCTCAAGAATGATTGGGTAAACCAGGAAATTAAAAATCAGTTTAAACAATTTTTGGAGACCAATGAAAATGAAAACACCTCGGTCCAAAACCTATGGGACACTGCAAAGGAGGTCCTAAGGGGAAAATACATAGCCATCCAAGCCTCACTCAAAAGAACAGAAAAAGCTAAAATGCAGTTTTTATATTCTCACCTCAAGAAGCTGGAGCTGGAACAGAAGAACAGGCCTAACCCACGCAAGAGAAAGCAGTTGATCAAGATTAGAGCAGAGATCAATGAATTAGAACCCAGGAGCACAGTAGAGCAGATCAACAGAACTAGAAGCTGGTTCCTTGAAAGAATAAATAAGATCGATAAGCCACTGGCCAGACTTGTTCAAAAGAATAGAGAAAGGATCCAAATTAATAAAATTATGAATGATGGGTGCCTGGGTGGCTCAGTCGTTAAGCGTCTGCCTTCGGCTCAAGGCGTGATCCTAGAGTTCTGGGATCGAGCCCCACGTCAGGCTCTTCCACTGGGAGCCTGCTTCTTTCTCTCCCACTCCTCCTGCTTGTGTTCCCTCTCTCACTGGTTGTCTCTCTGTCAAATGAATAAATAAAATCTTTAAAAAATTAAAATAAAGTTATGAATGAAAGGGGAGAGGTCACAAACAACACCAATGAAATAGGAAGGATCATTAGAAACTTTTATCAACAGCTTTATGCCAATAAATTAAACAACCTGGAAGAAATGGATGCCTTCCTGGAAACCTATAAACTACCAAGATTGAAACAGGAAGAAATTGATTAAACAGACCGATTAATTATGAAGAAATTGAAGCAGTGATCAAAAACCTCCCCAAAAACAAGAGTCCAGGGCCTGACGGATTCCCTGGGGAATTCTACCAAACATTCAAAGAAGAAATAATACCTATTCTCCTGAAGCTGTTTCAAAAAATAGAAACAGAAGGAAAACTACCAAACTCATTCTATGAGGCCAATATAACCTTGATCCCCAAACCAAGCAAAGACCCCATACAAAAGGAGAATTACAGACCGATATCCCTGACGAATATGGACGCCAAAATTCTCAACAAGATCCTAGCTAATAGGATCCAATAGTACATTAAAAGGATTATCCATCATGACCAAGTGGGATTCATTCCTGGGATGCAGACGTGGTTCAACATTCGCAAATCGATCAGCGTGATACATCATATCAACAAGAAAAGACTCAGGAACCATATGATCCTCTCAATTGATGCAGAAAAAGCATTTGACAAAATACAGCATCCTCTCCTGATTAAAACCTTCAGAATGTAGGGATAAAAGGTACATTCCTCAATCTCATAAAAACCATCTATGAAAAGCCTACAGCAAATATCATTCTCAATGGGGAAAAGCTGAAAGCCTTTCCCTTAAGATCAGGAAAACGACAAGGATGCCCACTCTCGCTGTTATTGTTCAACATAGTACTAGAAGTCCTTGCAACAGCAATCAGACAACAAAAAGGCATAAAATGTATTCAAATCGGCAAAGAAGAAGTTAAACTGTCTCTCTTCGCAGATGACATGATACTCTATATGGAAAACCCAAAAGACTCCACCCCTAAACTACTAGAGGTTATAGAGAAATTCAGTAATGTGGCGGGATACAAGTTCAATGCTCAGAAATCAGTTGCATTTCTATCCATGAACAATGAGACTGAAGAAAGAGAAATTAGGGAATCTATTTCATTTACAATAGCACCAAAAACCATACGTTACCTTGGAATTAACTTAACCAGAGACGTAAAGGATCTATACCCTAGAAACTACAAATCACTGTTGAAAGACATTGAAGAAGACACAAAAAGATGGAAAAATATTCCATGCTCCTGGATCAGAAGAATAAACATAGTTAAAATGTCTATGCTACCCAGAGCAATCTACACTTTCAATGCCATCCCAATCAAAATACCAATGACATTTTTCAAAGAACTGGAACAAACAGTCCTTAAATTTGTATGGAACCAGAAAAGGCCCCGAATCACCAAGGAATTGTTGAAAAGGAAAAACAAAGCTGGGGGCATCGTTGCTGGATTTCAAGCTATACTACAAAGCTGTGATCACAGAGACAGCATGGTACTGCCACAAAAACAGACACATAGACCAATGGAACAGAATAGAGAACCCAGAAATGGACCCTCGGCTCTTTGGGCAACTAATCTTTGACAAAGCAGGAAAAAACATCCAGTGGAAAAAAGACAGTCTCTTCAATCAATGGTGCTGGGAAAATTGGACAGCTACATGCAAAAGAATGAAACTTGACCACTCTCTCACACCATACACAAAGATAAACTCCAAATGGATGAAAGACCTTGATGTGAGACAGGAATCCATCAAAATCCTAGAGGAGACCATAAGCTGCAACCTCTTTGACATCAGCCACAGCAACTTTTTTCATGACACATCTCCAAAGACAAGGGAAACAAAAGATAAATTGAACTTGGGGGACTTCATCAAGATAAAAAGCTTCTGCACAGCCAAGGAAACAGTCAATAAAACTAAGAGGCAGCCCACGGAATGGGAGAAGATCTATGCAAATGACACTACAGATAAAAGACTGGTATCCAAGATCTACAAAGAACTTCTCAAACTCAATACAGAGGAAACAAATAATCAAATCAAAAAATGGGCAGAAGATATGAACAGACACTTTTCCAATGAAGACATACAAATGGCTAACAGACACATGAAAAAATGTTCAAAATCATTAGCCATCAGGGAAATTCAAATCAAAACCACACTGAGATACCACCTTTCACCAGTTAGAATGGCAAAAATTGACAAGGTAGGAAACAACAAATGTTGGAGAGGATGTGGAGAAAGGGGATCCCTCTTACACTGTTGGTGGGAATGCAAGTTGGTACAGCCACTTTGGAAAACAGTGTGGAGGTCCCTTAAAAAGTCAAAAATAGAGCTACCCTATGATCCAGCCATTGCACTACTGGGTATTTACACCAAAGACACGAACATAGTGAAGAGAAGGGCCATATGCACCCCAATGTTCATAGCAGCATTGTCCACAACAGCTAAATTGTGGAAGGAGCCGAGATGCCCTTCAAAAGATGACTGGATTAAGAAGTTGTAGTCCATATATACAATGGAATATTACTCAGCCATCAAAAAGAACGATTTCACAACATTTGCAGCAACATGGATGGGACTGGAGGAGATAATGCTAAGCGAAATAAGTCAAGCAGAGAAAGACAATTATCATATGGTTTCACTCATTTATGGAACATAAGAAGTAGGAAGATCGGTAGGAGAAGAAAGGGAAGAAGGAAGGGGGGGGTGGTGAGCAGAAGTGGGAATGAGCCATGAGAGACTATGGACTATGGGAAACAAACTGAGGGCTTCAGAGGGGAGGGGGTGAAGGATTGGGATAGACCGGTGATGGGTATTAAGGAGGGCACATATTGCATGGTGCACAGGGTGTTATATGCAAGTAATGAATCATGGAACATTACATCAAAAGCTAGGGATGTACTGTATGGTGACTAACATAATAAAAAATTATTATAAAATTAAAAAAAAATTATTCTATCACAGTTTAGAAGGCCAGAAATACAAAATCAAGGTGTCAGCAGAGCTATACTCCTTCCAAAGGCTGTAAGAAAGAATCGTTCCTTGCCTCTCCCAGGAACCTCTGGTGGCTCCAGGTATTTTCTTGACTTGTGGCTGCCTCATTCCCACCTTTGCTTCCATCTTCACACGATCTCCTTCTCTGTGTCTGTGTCTTCTCTTCTGTCTCTTATAAAGATACTTTTCATTGGATCAGGGGACCATCCAGATAATCCAGGATGGTCTCATTTCAAGATCTTTAACTTAAGTACATCTGCAAAGACTCTTTTTCCCCAACAGGGTCACATTCATAGGTTCTGGGAATAAAGACCATGGACATACATTTGTAGGTCTACCATTCAACGCACTATAGGTGGGGTTAGACAAAATAATTTGTCTCGTGCTCTTGTATTATAGTATTTATAAATAACTAATAAAAGGCAACCTGAAAATCAACAGGTCATGTAAACAAAAACTCTATGAAGACAGAGGTTTTGTGTTTTCTCGTTTTATTTTGGTTTGGTTTTTTTCTCTGCTGAGTCCTAAGTGCCTGGCACCATAACAGACACTCAATAAATATTTGTTGAATGAAGGAGCTCATGGGTCATATATGAATGTCATAGTGGCAGGGGGGAAAGTTCTAGAAGCAGCATCTGAGCTAGCCTTCATTGACGAGCTGCTTCTGACTAATAGCTATGAAGCAAGCTAGGATCTCAAGTCTCAGTGTCCAGACTGAGAATAATTAGGAATACCTGGACAGAAAAAAAAAAATTGACTTAGCTGTAAAGCTTGTTCCTATGAAGCCAGAAGTCAAAATTATAATGCCCAAAGAGGCATGGCAGATATCAGATTGTGATCCACTCCTGTAGTTTGTAGTATGAGTCTCTCAAGTGAAGATACCTAGATAAGTTAGGTGTGATAGTGTATGTGGGTCAATTTTTGCAGATTAAGACCCCAACTAGAGAGAGTGATATTCCTCTAGAGCAGGAGCTATCAAGAATTAGGACACATCAGGATCCCAGTCAAGAGTACTGGAGCCCAGGGCTACGATACATTTCCTAACATGGAACAACTATAGCACCATAAAAAAACTGACACAGAATCCCAATTTTGCATACTGGATGGATGCAAATATGGTGGGTATTCAGATAAGTCTGTGAC